>NC_071549.1:600000-855000 GCF_026979565.1 Vidua chalybeata | reverse complement strand
ACACAGTGGGGCTTTGCAGGAAGCTGGGGACATCCTTGGGGACACAGGGACGCTACACAGAGCCCTGCAGGGTGGTGACATGGCTGGGAACATCCCAGGGGGACACAGGGATGCAACATAGCTCTGTGGGAAAGCAACACAGATGGGGAAAGTCGGGGGGGGGGGGGGGACAAGCTGCTGTGCTCTGCAGGGCAGCAACACCAACCAGGACATGGTGGGGAACATGGGGACACCATGGGGGACATGGGGACACGCAGCAGCGCTTTGCTGGGAAGCAGCACAGATGGGGATATCCTTGGAGAAAACACAGGGCTGCTGTGCCAAGAAGCAGCAGGGACAAGGACATCCTGGGCACACAGGACACCACAGACAAGCAAGTGGCAGCTGGG
The DNA here is from genome assembly GCF_026979565.1 of Vidua chalybeata. NCBI lineage: Eukaryota > Metazoa > Chordata > Aves > Passeriformes > Viduidae > Vidua > Vidua chalybeata. The sequence continues at coordinate 854,611 of NC_071549.1, read as the reverse complement.
GCCGGAATTCCAGCCAGGGCCGGTGCTGTTGCCATGGGGTGAGAGGTGCCACGGGCACAGGACACTCATTATTGCTTTACAGGGCCAACATCACGGTGGGCTGGGGGTGCCCAGCCTCTGATTTGGGGTTCAAGGGATTTTCCCTGGTGACACTGATTCCCCAGTGCTCTTTGTGCCACAGCCCTGCTGTCACTCAGTGGGGACAGGGTGAGGACACAGGGCTGGACACTGACAAGCTTCAGTCCCCCTGCACTGGTGCTGGCATGGAGCAGGATGGCGGCTGTCCCTCCATCCCCTCTGTCCCCTGTGGTCCCCAGGAGCTGCTGTTCCTCCATGCCAGCCAAGGCCAGGGGAACAGCCCGGTCCCCCACAGCAGCTGGGGCCTTTGCGGGGCTGGCAGCAGTGTCCACTTTTCCTCCTCCCTTATGCCAGGGCCAAGCTGAGCATAAAGGTTGTAAGCAGGGAGCCCAGGGTGACACGGGGACAAGGGACATGCTGTGGGGACCAGGCTCCCCAGAGCTGTGGAGAAACAGGAAACCAAAGCTTGGGGGACCAAGCTGTGCCCAGTGAGTGGGGGGGAGTGGGGCAAGGGACCCTGGTCTGGGTGCCCTGTCACACGCTGTCCCCTCGCTGTCCCCTCGCTGTCCCCTCGCTGTCCCCTCGGGCGCTCGGTGGTTGGATAAGGCGATGCCGCAGCTTAAGGTGGTGGGTGGGTGTTGGTACCGAGTCTGGCAGCAGGGCCGGGCGGGTGGAGCGTGATGTAAACATTTCTGATCAGGGCCAGGAGGAGGAGGAGGAGGAGGAGGAGGAGGGATGGGCTAATGCGAGTCCTTCATCTGCTTCTGGATCTTCTGGAGCATCTCCTGCATCCGCCGCAGCTGGAAGGGAACAGAGCCAGGATCGTGGATGGTGCCAAGCCCCAGCCACGCTGCCCCCGTGCAAATGGGGCTCGGGTTGAGCATCCCAGACAAACTGGGATCGCCAGCAGCTAGGGAGGGGGGAGCGGGGAACCCTTGGAAGCACCTCCAGACCTTGCTACTGGAGCAGCAGCCGCCAAGATGCTGCAGGAAGGGTGGCTCCTGATGGCTGTGCCATCGCTGGGGCTGGAGGGAATGGGGATTGAGGTTTGGGTGCTCAGCCCGCCCCACACTCACCTCCTCATCCTTCTCCCGGATGAGCTTCTCCGTCTCCACGTCTGGCACCGGGGGGATCACGGGGATGGGGAAGTCTGTCCCGCTCTCCCGGGTCAGCTTGCTGTGGGCAGAGAGCAGAGGTGAGGGTGCTGCCCCAGCCCCCCAGGGACATTCCCCCGCGGATGCCCCAACCCCTGCAGGTCCCCAGCACCCCCCCCCCAGCCCCTGGGCCCCATGGCCACCATCAGAGTGGCTTTTTCCAGGCAAGGGAGATGTGAGCGGCCCCAGGCAGCCCCCAAACCTCAGCACCCCCAACCTGCCATGCACCAACGAAGGGGGGACCCAGGGACTTCCTCCACACCCTCCCATTCTGGGGAGAATCCCACTGGGTTGGGCTCTCCTGTGGGAGTATTTTCCCTGCTGCTTTAAAACATCAAAACCTCGGCATCTCCCCTCTGTGCCCTGGCCTCAGGATAGGCTCTCCAGGCACTCCACTGCCCTGCCAGCCCCAGGGATGCCCCACACCCTTTTCCCGAGCTTCTGCCCCCATTCAAGCCCATTCCTGCTGGAGAGAGCCTCGAGCATCCCTGAGGCCGCGCCACTGCGCAGGCCCCGGGCCAGCGCAGTCGATGGCTTCTGCCATGCCCGTGGCACTGGGGGTGACCAGCTCTCCCACCCGTCCCCGTGGATGCCACGTGCCACCCCAGCGGATGACAAGGCCGGGACACCAACAGCGGCTGGCAGGGTCACGCGTGCTGCCACGTGCCACCGCCACATGCCACCGCCTGCGCAGCCCCTCCGGGCAAAGGGGTGATGGGCATGGGTGCGGCACAGGCACGACAGGCCATCCCTGTCCCAGGCAGGACGGGCCATCCCTGTCTGGAACAGGACGGGCCATCCCTGCCCGCGGGGTCCCGCTGTGCCGGGGGCTGGGCCAGTGCCAGGGACGGGGGTTTGGCCGCCTCGGGAGCCGCTTTGGAAGGTGCTGCCGTTGTCTCGGCTTTGGCCGTGGGGGACGTGGGGAGCACGTGGAGCTCCTGCTGGCCCTGGCAGCGACACGAAGCTGGCGCCGGGCACCAGCAATGGGATGAGCAGCAAAGGCTCTCAGCACCCCAAAACGCATCCCTGGGAGGGCAGCACAACGGGGGTACCTGTTCCTTGGGCAGCCTTGGGGGCTCAGCACCACCAAACAGTGACACATCCCCCAAACCCAGGTGAGCCGGGGTGACACCACCAGCACACAGCGTCCTTTGGCACCCTGAGGGCAGCTTGTGGGGGACACGAGAGGGTGGCCACAGGGCCAGAGTGGGTGGCCACAGGGCCGGCTCGCCCCGAGGGCAGCTGCCTGGGCCTTGCGCAGGCACAGAAGGACCAAGACAGCGTTGGGTACCAACAAGCACTTTTATAGAGGGGCCAGGGGGTGGCAGGGGGAGCAGGGCGAGGGCCAGTGGCCCCGGCCGGTCCCGGCTCAGTCCGCGGAGCAGTCCCCACAGCACAGCCTCAGCACGGAGGGATGGCTCCTGCCCCGGGGCACACAGGGAGAGACACTCAGAGGTGCCTAGAGAGGCGCCTATAGCCACTGCCAGCCCCCCACAGCACAGCTCCAGTCCTCCAGGACCCACAGAGCCTCCACTCGCTCCCACACTGCTCTGACTCCCGGCTGGGGGGTCCCACCGGGGACCCTGCCTGTGGGGGCTCCCTCAGCATCTCGAGGTGGCTGATCCACGAGCAGAGCCCCAGTACTGGCTTTTGTTGTGCTCCTGCTCTGGTGCCGGAGCCTGCTAGGATGCAAGGGCCCCCTCCCTGTTGGAGCATCCACCCACAGCCAGCCCCAGGGGGATGCAGGATCCCCCTCGGTGTTGAAGTATCCCCAAAGACACACCCAGTCCAGAGGGGACACACAGTGCCCCTTGCTGCCAGAGCACACCCCTGGCCCCAGCCCCAGCCCTGGGGGCACACGGGGTCCCCCTCACTGCTGGCACATGCCCCTCAAACCAGCCCCAGCTCTGGGGAGATGCAGGGTCCCCCTTGCTACCCAAGCATCCCCCCAGCCACCCCGGGGCCACATGCTGCCCCTCACTGCTGGAGCGTCTCAGCTAAGACAGACCCAGCCTCGGGGCATGCAGGGCCCTCTCACTGCTGGAGCAACCCCCCCCAGGCACTCCCAGCCCAGGGACACAGGAGGGGCCCTTCACCACACCGGGGCTGCCCAGCACAGCACCGGGACTCCCCAGCACGGCCCCACGCACAGCCCCGATCTGTCGACACCGCCCTCGCAGTGCGTGGGGTGACCCCGAAGAGAGGAACCCCCGGCCCAGCCCGGCCCGGCCCAGCCCGTACTTGCGGTTCCGCTCCTTGACCACCATGCGGGTCATGCTCTGGATGCACTGCGTGCGGTAGTTCTCGTAGTGCGTCTCCCGCGTCACGTCCTTCAGGTCCTGCATGTGCGTCCTCACCAGCATCGTCCGCAGCTTCACGAAGTCGCAGTGGGACGGGTTCTCCACTGTGGGGGACGCGGGGTCAGGGGTCACAGCCTGTCCCAGCCCCGGGGCTGATACGGGCACGCCGTGTCCCTGTCCCCAAGGGCCAGAGGCCGCAGGGACGGCCCAGCGTTACCTTCCACGATGCCCCAGGGGTAGAGGCGCCCGCGGACGCGCCGGCCCTTGGCCTCCACCACCGTGTTGCTGCCGATGACGGCGAAGGGGATGCTCTCCTGCAAGGGCAGGGGGGGATCAGCAGGGCCCTGCCATGACCCCCCCCTGCCAGGACCCGCATCCCTCCATGCGCCCTCCTCGGCTGTGTCCAGCACCCATTTGACAAGATGTTCCAAAGGCCCGGCTGTGGAGAGCCCCAGTGGGACAGCAGAGGTTGTGGCATGTGTTTCCCCACCCAAACCCCATCCCACCATGCTGCAGGTGTCACCCGTGGGATCTTGGTGACATGTCTGGGTAGTGAGATGTGTGCTGGCCCCTCCATGCTGGACCCAAAGTCCAGCTTGCGCAGCCCCAAAGAGTCCTGCAGGTACCCCGGGGTGACGTGTCCTCCCGGCCACAGGGCTCTGCCCCTCCAGTGATGGAGCTGGAGGAGCCAGACCCACCTTCAGTGCCTGGTCTTGCAGCTTGAACTCCTCATCCTCGTCCGAGTCGCACTCAGGGAATTGGTAGATGCGGATGCCGTAGTGATCGATCTCCTCCCGGATCTGGAGGCAAACAGCCCCCTGAGGGCAGGGCTCCGGCCTGGCCTCGGGAAAGGTGTGGGTGGCACCACACAGGGCCAATGGCACCCAAAAGCCTGGTCCCACCAGACCAGATGTCATGGACACCCCCCAGTCCTTCCAACCCCCAGCTGAGCCCTGGGCAGATGTGTCCTTGGGGGCCGTGGGGGCAACATGGTCCTCTACAGTGCTGGGAGCCTAGAAAATGCTCCATGGCAAATTCCAGACAGGAGATGGATGGAGACCCCAGGGCAACTCCATGCCCAGGGACCTGCTGGGACATCTCCCAGCTGACCCACCTCCCCTCACCTTGTTCTTCATGCGCTCCACCTCGGCAGGGGTCAGGGTGTCAGCCTTGGCCAGCACGGGCACGATGTTCACGCGCTGGTGCAGAGCTCTCATGAACTCCACGTCCAGGGGCCGGAGCCTGCAGGGGGAGCCTGGTGAGCCCCGTCCCACCGAGCCCCCGCCCCACGCCCGGCCGCGCGGGCAGGGCTGCCCGTACCCGTGGCCAAAGGGTGAGATGAAGTAGATGCAGCAGTGCACTCGGTTGTCCTGGATGTTTTTCCGGTTGAGGCCGCTTTCGTCACGGAAATACTGCTCGAACTGCTGGTCAATGTAGTCGGCCACCGGCTTCCAGCTGCAGGGACAGTGAGGTGACACCGAGTCCTCTGTGAGACCCCCCTGCTCTCTGTGGACCCCCAGCTCAATATCTCCATGGCTCAGCACCTAAGCCCAGTGAACCATGGGCATCCCACCCACTACGAGGTGTCCGCCCTGGGGAGACCCCCACCCGGTGGCACTCAGCATCCCACCCACCCTGGGGACAGTCCCCGCCCTGTGGCACTCACCACTCGGTGTTGTTGACAGCGTCCCCGAAGCCTGGCGTGTCCACGATGGTCAGGCGCAGCTTGACCCCCTTCTCCTCAATGTCCACCACGTGCTTGGTGATCTCCACCGTCTGCGTGATGCGCTCTGTAGGGAGGGACACATGTCACCAGGGGAGACACCAAGTGTCATCCCCCACCCTGGGAGCTGGGTGACCTGGCTGGATCAGCCCTGACACATGCCATGCTCCGGCCTGGGAGAGGATGCTCCATAGTTCCACATCCCCATGGATGGGCACCCATCCCTTGGTGGCTGTGCCACTGCCACCCCAGGACCCCAGCTCAGGCAGCACAGGGGTCTGCTGGGGCTGGGCCTTGCTGCAGGAGCATTTCAGGTGACCCCACAGCTCCAGACTGCATGTGCCCCTTCACCCCAGGACCCTCCATGTCCCTGCGTCCCCAAGGATGCTGCATTGTGTGTTTTGGCTTTCACTCCAAGCAACGGAAACAAATCAAACAAACCCCTCGAACTCCTGGGGATTTGGGCAAGTTTGGGCCATTTTAATTCAAAAACTGGCTGCAGCTGAACTGGCACTCTGCCCCAGGCCCTGATTGTCCCCAGCCTCCCAGAAATGCTGCGGCTCCAGCCAATACCCAACAAGCCAGGGCTTGTTTTTCCCGTGGAAATAAAGTCCCCGTGGGGGTCCCTAGCCTGTGCAGGGGGCTCCCCACTGCCTCAGAGCGGTCCCCGGTGCCAGTGGGCAGCTGGCAGCACAGCACATGTCGTTGCAGGGGAGCCTGGCTGGGCAGGCAGAGGGGCTGCAGCCCCCGGGAGCATCCCTGGGCTCTGCCACTGCCCAGGTCAACCAGGACACCCCTGTGGACGGTGACTGTCCCCCTGACCTTCAGCGTTGAGCAGCTTGCGGTCCCTGTACATGTCCGTCAGGAAGAGGCTGTTGACCAGGGTGGACTTGCCCAGCCCAGATTCCCCTGAGAAAGCAGGACAAAGATGAGGGAGGCAGCCAGGATCCCCCCTCCCCAGTGCAGGGTGTTTGGGATGCAGAGTGGAGTCAGCACCCCCAGGCTGGCTGGAGCCCCGTACCTGCCACCATGAGGGTGAAGTCAAAGCCCTTCTTCACAGACTTGCGATGCACCTGGTTGGGCAGCGTGGCAAAGCCCACGTACTCCTTGTCATCCTGCAGAAGGCAGAGGCGACATGGGACAGGGACACCACCAGCCCACCTCCTACCCTGAAAAGCCCCTGCTTCCCCCTACCCGCAAAGGGATTCCCAGGGTTGGAGTTCTGGGGGATGAGGCCATGCCTGCCCAAAGCCTTTGTGCTCACAAAATGGGAACATCCTCCATCCCGCAGCCCCTCGCCCCACGTGTGTGTCCCCCCTCCCCACAGACACATCCTGCACCTCGGAGGAGTCATAGGGGTCCAGCTGTCCCCAGGGGCTCCGCGGACGGTTGGGGCTGGGGGGCGGGGGGGCGGCAATGTGCTGCTGGAAATCTGAGGGCCGGGAGCGGGAGAAAATCCTGGCGTCCCTCTCGTCACTGGCTTCGTCTGGGGGGACCCTGGCCACGCTGCCCAAGGGGTGGCCAGGCTCCCGCTGGCTCTCCGGGGCCTCCACCTTCCTGGAGCTGTCAGCTGGTGGGCAATCCCGCAGGAACTGGGTCAGCTCAGCTTCGTCCGAGTCCTCCTTCAGGAAACGTTTTATCTGGGGACCGAGGAGGAGGTGACACTGGTGGTGGCAGTGCCAGCCCGACATGGCACCACCCAGCTCAGCCTCACAAGCCCCCAAGCCGCAGCAGCCAGACACATGCACCCTAAAAGTGGCAGGGATGGGAGGAGAGACGGAACACGGCCACCCCACGGGACCAGCCACCACCCTGGGGACAGCCACGGGTACAGCCATAGGGATGGCAGTGGGGACAGCCGTGGTCCCGTGCACCTCAGGCGCTTACGACTTGTGGCGTGGGGACGGCAGCCAGCTCCTGACACTCAGGGGGACAGGGGTAGGCACCTTCCCCCTGGGCGCCCCGCCGCTCCTCGGGGTCTTCTGGGGCAGCCAGGACCCCCCCGCGCCCCGTGGCCTGCCAGGAGGACAGGGAGGGGGCCGGGAGGAGGCAGAGACACCAAGAAGAGATGAAGAGCCATTGGAGGGTGGCCTGAGCGGGGCTGCAGCCGGGGGAAGGCGGATAGCGGGCAGGGGTCCCCTGGTGCCCATGCCCCCCCGCCAACTGTGGGGCGTCAGCACAGGGGCCCGTGTCCCCGCAGTCCCAGGAGAAAACCAGGGCAGGGGACCCGGCCCAGAGACATGACCAGGAGCCCGACATCCCCTACCCCGGCTCTTCCCGTGGAGCGGAGCGCGGGCAGCGGGCGGGGGGCTGGGGGCACAGGCACAGCTGCCCCCGAGGGGCTGCCCGGTGGGGTGGCGGGGCTGGGACGAGGGACGGGAACGCCGGCAGTGGGATGGCTCCACATCCTGTTTACAAGCGCTGGCGGGAGGAGATGCGTTCCCAAGGGCACGTCCGGCAGCGGCTCCCGTGGGACCAAGCCCTGCTGCCAGCAGGCACCAACGTCCCCAAGGTCCCAAGGCAGCTGCCAGGCGACCCTAGCCCCAAACAAGAGTCACGCAGGGGCCGGGGGAGCCCGTGTCCCTGCGGGCTCCCAGTTGAGGGAGTGCCCCCCCAGACCGGGGCCTCAAGGCCAGATCCCTCCATGGGGACACGTGTCCTCCCCTACGCTTTGTCCCCGCTCGCTGGCGGGGCGGGCAGCGGTGCCGGCGGCAAGGCGAGATGCTCAGAATTAGCGGGCTGGAAACAAGGTCACGGCGCTGCCCGGGTTGAGCGCTCGCACGCCCGGCCCCGCTCCCGCTGCCCCGCGGCCACAGCACGGGGACCACGGGGCCAGACTGGGGGGCAGCGGGTGGCCCCATGGGGGGGGGCTGTGGGACCCCCGTGCTCCCCTCTGCCCCAGCGGTTCCCGAGTGCTCGGTGGGTCTGTGTGACCGCAGCATCCTCTTCCTCCCCGCCCTTGATCTGGGGGGCCTCAGCGCCGGCCCCCAGCGCAGCCCGGCCGGGGACACTCGGGGATGGGAGGTGATGCCACCACCAGCGGGGAGCGCTTCCAGCCCTGCTGCCGCTCCATCCCTCGGGGCTCCAGCCCTTGGGGGCTCGCCCTCGTCTCCCACCCCCGGCGAAGCCGATGACTTCGGCAGTGCCGCGGCACCGAGGGTCGCGCCGCATCCTTGGGGGTTCTGCAGCAAGTGCGGCCCCTGGCAGGGCTGTCCCAGGGACGGAGGATCAGCTGTGGCACCTTTCTGCAGAACCGGGGTGGTCCGTGCCCCCCACCCCCTCTGCCCCCTCTCTCGCCCCGCCGGGACGGGCGCTGCCCCCGTACCTCTTGCCCAGGCTGCAGCTCGGGGCAGGTGGCCATGGCACAGCCAGCGTCGCCCGTAGCCAGCAGAAGATGTCGAGTGGCACCGGCTGCGGCGAGGGCTGGGGAGCAGCATTAGCATAACTCCACCCTGGGCAGGCCCCCCCCGGGCGCCCGCGGCACCCAGGAGCCAGGCACAGCCCCTGCGAGGGGCACGGCAGGGGAGAGGGACCCCTGGGCACAGCCAAACCCAGCTCCTGCCCGGCTATGAAGGTTTCAAGGACCAGCTGTCATTGGCCAAGGGAGGTCCTGGGGGGGCTGCAGGACCACCAGCACCCCTGGGCTGAACACAAAGATTGGCTACAGCCCAGGAGGACACTCAGTCCTTGGGAACACCTCTGTCCCAGGACAAAACCCTAACCCTAACCCACTCCATCCTGGGACAAAGCTCCCTCTGTCCCAAGATAAAATTCCTCTCCATCCCAGTGCACACCACGTCCACTCCCACTGCCCATCTGGAGCAGCCCCGGCAGGGCTCCACGGCCGCTTTGAGGTCAGAAACCCAGTTTTCCCACACTTTTGCACCTGACACTTAAAGCTTCCCCACGTGGCTTCAAGCTCTTCCTCGAACTGGGCCTGGCTAGGAAGGACCAGCCCTGGCCCGGGAGAAGGAGGTACGCTGCCCACCACAGGGATCTCAGGGAGAAGCTCCAGGATTCCTGCCTCGACTTTGCCGGCTCATCCCTGGGAGGCAAAGGGTTAACAGTGCCCCAGGAGGAGCCGTGGGTGGCAGTTAGGATTCCCCAGCTGTCACTTCGGGGTCATCAGGGATGGTGATTCACCTTGATGCTTGTCGAGATGCATCAGAGCAGCTCAGGCGCGATCCAGGGTCGCTCGGCCACTTTCCCAGCGTCCCAGCCCGCACTCCCGGCAGGAGCAGGGATTTACGGCAGCGAGAGCCCGGGGCTGCGTCGGTGCCCCCGTAAGCAGATTACACACGCGGCTGAGTGCAAGCCGGCCTCACACCCCGGCTGTCAGCGGCCCCGCAGCCCCAGCGAGGGCCCACACGCGCAGCCTCGTCCCCGCCTGTCACTCTGCATCGCACCGTCCCCGCGCGGTGACAGCCCGAGGGATGCGGCGCGGGGGGACACGGGGGCAGCGGGAAAAGCCTGACCTAAGAAAGCCACCGGCTGCCCCTGAGCATCGTTCCACAGGTACCACATTCCCACGGGAGGTGTTTTCCCCGTCTGCTTCTGCAGGGAAAGGAAGGGAACATCCCGGCGAGGTGCTGTCCCTACCGCCAGGCTGACAGAGGCGGTCCCAAGCCCTCTAAAGGTGACACCCAGAACGCCACCCGCGGCACAGCCACGGTGTCACTATGACTGAGTATCCCAGGCACAAAAGCTCTCCCAGAGGCACGAACCCCGCGCAGGACAAGCCCCCAGTGAAAGCTCAGCGCTGCCAGGACCGGGCCAGCTCGCTCCCAGGGAGACAGGACCTGGGCTCTGCCTGCTCGGCCCCGCCTCTGGATGCAGGGGATGCTCCCGCTGCCCAATCAGGGTACCCCCAGCTCTGCCATCAGCAGCATTCCAGATGGGAAACTGAGTCTCCTGGCAGCTCCAAAAGGAGCAGGGTGCTGGGCATCCCAAGGATTGGGGGGCAGGCTGTGGTGTGGGTCCCTGCTCTGGGCAGGGGGTCAGGCAGGTGAGCATCGGGGATGAGAGCCACAGCCCTTGGTGCAGCAGCTGCAGTCCCTCTCCTGCAGGGAATCCTCCAGCTTGAAGGGCCTGTGAACACCTGAGTGGAGAGCCCAGGATGGGACCATAGCTCCCTGCGAGCCAGAACATGACAGTGAGGCCTGTCCAGGCTGAAAAACAGGTGACATCTCAACACGTGGGGCTGAGCAAGATCTGACCCACTCAGAGCCAGGAGCAGAGACCAGGGGTGGGGGGACACACCAGTGCTCATGCTGCTCCTCCAGGCCAGCTGGGGACTGCTCTGGGGACAGAGGGATGTGGCACTGGTGGCAGGGGCACCGGCTCTGCCTCTGTGGGTCCTTCTGGAGCACCTCCAGCCCCAGCTCACCCCCCGTGCACAGGCGAGGGAGCCCAGCTGCCCCCAGTCCCCAGCTGTGACTGCTGTCCCCCTGTGATGTTTCGGAGGCTAATGTGTGCATCCCACAGCCACAGTCTGGAGCCTGTCGGGAAGGCACTCCGTTGCGACACGCTCCGCCAGCCGCCCTCCTCTCTGGTTTCACTGCATCCAGCTCCGGAGGAATGTGCCGGGCTGGTTCCCACGGCGGCTGCCGGGGCAGCGCGGCCGCAGCGCTCCCCACCAAGGCCGCTTGTCCCAGCGGCCACAAGCCGGTGCCACGCGAGACACGGCCGCAGCCCTCCGTCCTCATCCCCACCCTGGACACAGCCCGAGGTCCCCGTGGAGACGTGGCCCGGCCGGACGGCTCCTGGGAACCGCGGCGCCACCGCGGAGGGGTGAGGCAGAACGGGAGATGCAGAACAAGCTCCCGCGGGCTGGGAATGCCAGCGGCGGCTCCGGACCTTGCCGGTGAGTACAGAGCTGGCTCCCTGCGTGTGACGGTCCCGGCCGAGGGCCCGGCCAGGCTGGCAGTGCCACCAGCGCCGCAGCGCGGGGACCTGCCAAGAACTAGGAACCGATGCTCGGCACGGAACCACACCAGAGCGGCTCCCGCTGCCCACGCACGGACACCCGTGAGGGGAGCGCAGGACGGGGTGACACGCAGGTGACGCTCCCGAGCGCTGCCCTCCCGGATGCCCTGGTAAGGGGCCCGTGGGCCCCCGCCTCCCCCGGGGCTGCCGCCCTCCGGGACCAGGCAGGTGCTGCCCCGCCGCCCGTGTCCCCCCCGCGCTCCGCTGCGGCACCGGCGGCCCTGGTCCGCTCCGCCCCCGCTCACCGTCACCTTCACGGAGGGCAACGGGCTGCGGGAGCGGGCCCGGGCTGCGGGAGCGGGCCCGTGCCACGGTGCGGGGCAGTGCGGGGCAGCCCGGCCCGGGCCGGTCCCACGTCTGCGCCGGCCTTACCATGGCTGCGGCGCCGGGCGCCGTCCGGGAGCGGCGGCTGCCGATGGTCACGGCCGGGCCCCGCGCGGATTAGCAGAAATAGCAGCGGCGGGGGCGGGGGCGGCCCCGGGGCGGGGCGGGCGGGGGGGCGGGCGGGGCGGCCGCTCAGCATCACCGGCAGCGGCACCGGGCACCGGCACCGGCATCGGCAACAGCGCCCGGCACCGCGCACTGCACACGGGTACAGGCAACAGCACCAGCGCCCGGCGTCGGCACCGGGACCGAGCAATAGGCACCGGGCAGCAGGACCAGACACCGCACACCGGGCACTGGCACCACGCACTGGGTACCAGCACCGGGCACTGGGCATCAGCATCCAGCCTTGGCATTTGGCTCTGGCATCAATACCTGGCACCGGCACTGGGCACTCGCTTTGGCACCGTGCACCGGATCTGGCAGCACTCACCAGGCACCGGGAACTGCACTGTGGCACGAGGTGGTGGCACAGGGCAGCAGCACCAGGCACAGGGCTCCAGCATCAGCACTGGGGCACCAGCACCAGGAACAAGACACTGCAGCAGGGACAGGGCACCAGTACCAGGGACAGGCCACAGGCACCAGGTGCAGGGCACCAGTACCGGGTGCTGGGCATTGGCAGGGCCCAGTGCAGGCAGTGGGTACAAGGCCCCAGCACCAGTTAGTGGTGCAGGTGAGAGGGAATGGCCCCCATGACAGTGAGTGACCTCCTGGCAGTGTCACCAGCACCGGGCATTGCCCTGCAGGTACCAGGTACTGTGCAGGAGGCACTGGGCTCCACACCAGCCACTGGCTCTTGGGAACACTGGGCACCAGTTAGGGGGTGTTAGGTACTGGGAAAACACCTGGCACCACACATCCCACGTCTCCTGCTGGCTACCAGGGACTGGCGACTGCACTGGGCAGGGGTCACCAAGTCCCAGTCTCCCAGTGTTCCCTCTGCAAAATCCCAGCCTGCCTCCCCCTCCCGAAGCCCTTCCCAGGGCTGCTGAGCCACCCTGCCCCTGGCTGGTGGGCTGGCAAAGGGACCCAGGCACCTGGCCGGCCGTGCCCCTCTCCCCATCCCCACTCCCATCCCACCTCAGGGATGGCAGCACCTTCCCGGGATGCCCCCGGCCCCGAGCCCATGTGAGTGGCAGTGGCACGCGGCTGTGTCCCCGTGTCCCTGAGGGCAGGGAGGATGCTGGCACCGCGGGCGGGGTTGCCTGGAGCGCTCGTGTTCCGGCCGTGAAAGGGGCCGGGGGAGCCTTGGCCACGGTGGCTGCTCCCCGTGGCGAGCAGCTGGCAGAGCTCAGCCTTCCCCAGATTTCAGTCTCCTGGCCCAGCTGCCCCTCAGGACTGTCCTTGTCCCACCTCAAATTCACTCCAAGCCAGGGAGCTGGTGAGGTCGCATGCATTCCCAGCACATCCCTCTCATGAGCTTTTCCTCACTTGCCTCAGTTTCCCTGCCCATGAAAAAAGCCAGTGGTAATTCCCCAGGAGGAAAAGACAGATCCAGCCCCAGTCAGGCTCTGACTGAAGCTGTGTGACTCCACAGGGACTATCTCAGCTTTGTCCCCAACCTTGTCACTGCCTGGAATCTCTTTCCCTCGGATGTTATAGATCCAGGCTGTGTCCAGATCGCTCTACATTCCCTTTATTCCCATAAATAACCATCACAGGCTCAACACAGCCTCAGAGAGCACCGGTGGCCACCTCGACCCTGTATTCAAGGGGTCCAGGCAGGGATCCTGCTCTCCCAGCACCTCATCTTGGCTGGCTGGGGGGTCCAAACAGGGGCAGGTAGGGGCAGGCAGGGGCAGGCAGGTGAGGATGGCTGTTTACATCCCTAATCCCCACAGCCAGCCCTTTCCTCCAGGATTACCGGGGATTAGGGGCTCGGGGGCTCCAGGAGCTGAGCCTGGGCTCTCCCTGCCCTTCAAGGAGCAGCGCTGAGCCCCGCGGGAGTGGGAGGGCACTGCCGGGATGAGTTCTCAGGCTGGCACTGCTGGGATGAGCTCGGTGTTCTCGACCTGGCCAGCTGGCACAGCCCGGAGCAATCACCCGCTTGTCATGGCCTTGCTCCGGTAGCCCAGTGCCCATCGAGGCCGGGGAGCTGCAACCTGGGCTTTACACAGAGCATTAAAAGCTGAAGGGATCAGCTGTAGAGCGGGAGGGGACACAGGGGCTGCATGTTCCTGTCTGGGAGATGACGCCAAGGGGAGCGATGGTGACGCCCAGGGAGGGCGGCACAGCTGGAAAAGTCCCCAAGGTCCCCGAGGCACCCCGGGGTCCCTCGGGCTGGCAGAAGCAGCGATCCTAGGTCCCGGCCCGGCTGGGAAGTCTCAGCTCGCTACTGGGGCCCGAAGCTCTATAATTACCATGGGAGGCTGAGTTATTTTGGGAAGCGGCTTTGCTGCTGCCAAAGCTTTTATTCCTCCAAACCAAAACAAGATGGAAAGAGCCCAGCCCAGGATGCTGCATCCGGCGGGCGTGGGGAGCTTAACCTCCTCGCTGCCTGCACCGGGGCTGCCGGCTCCCCCTGCCCACACTGGCATCACCCAGCACTGCCCGGGGCTTGGGCTGCCCTGGAGGGTTCAAAGGAGGGTCGGGGGGTGAAGACTTGGGGTCATGGAGACCTGGTGTCAGCCAGGCATGGGATGGGGCTGGGGTCAGTCCCATCCTCTTCTGCTGGCAGGTCCAGAGGCCACATGCTCGGATGCTTCCCCGCATCTGCCGTGAGAACCTCTATTTTTAGCTCCTTCTCTTGTACCGGGTCCCATCTGGGGGCCTTCCCAGGCCGCTGGCTGGGCCGAGGAATACCATGTGCAGGGAGTGGAGCACCTCACTGCAGTGACACATCTCACAGGTCACTGGGATGCCCCAAGGGTCCATCCCCAAAGCCACTGAGCAGAGGCAGAAGTTCTGATCTCCCCTCTCCAAAGCAGCCAAACAGACTCCAAGCTAGGAATAGACTCATTTTTCCCACTGTGGAAAGGACGAGCAACATCAGGCACCCTACGGTGCTCCCCAAGATCTGCTCCACCACAGGGATGAGGTGGGTTGGGGGGCGGGTCTGTGCTCAGGGTGGACCCTGAAAACTTGGGATGTAACTCCTGCCTTTTGGCCTCTTACCCATCGTCTGAGCCCAGAAGGGCTGCCCATGCCTGGGCTGCTCCCTGTGCTTGAGTCTTGTAGGGCAGTCAATAGCCCCCAAACCCATGGTCTGGGGTCCCCCAAACCCAACCCCATATGCCAGGGTCCCACAGGTTCCCAAACCCATGCGCAGGGGTTCCCTAGATGCACATGCCAGGGTCCCACAGCTCCCCAAACCCACACACTAGGGTCTCCCCATCCTTGGGCTGTCTCTGCAGGGAGCTCCTGCTCAGAGTAGGGGGGCCTGGGGGTTCTAAGGGCCCACATTCCCCAAGTCCGGGTAGTGCCAGCCCCTTGGAGGGGTTTGGACATGGGATGTGCTCTAAAGGACGGTGTCACAGCAGTGGGGAAGGTATCACAGCCATCCGAACCCACGAGCCCATGTGGTCCCACCCTGGCCCTGCCCACACAAGGCTCCCTTCCCTCCTTGGACTGAACCTTCCCACAGCTCGTCACGTGTCACCAGCTCCCAAATCCCTCCCAAAGGACTCATCAGTCGATGCTGCCCATCCCTGATCCTGCCTGGCACTGGGCCATCACTTACCTCTCCTCTGGAGCCCCACTGCCAAGGGGCTGTGCTGCAGCTGGGGGAGGACAGCAGTGGGACTGAGGAGAAGCCATTTTTCCCATCAGAAGCAGCTGAAGCTTTCAGGTACCGCCAGCTGTCCCCTCCCAGGTGCCTGTGTCCCCACAGGACCAGCAGCTGGTTTAGGGATGGGCCCCACATGCTGGCAGAGAGGGGCAGGATGGCAGAACCACATTCCCAGGGCTGTGTTTATAAATGCCGTGTTTATATAGACCTTACAAAAACTGCTGGCAAATGAGGTGGGAACTGTTTCCCATGGGATTTTCTTGCCTGGATTTGGCCAGCCTCACCTGTCAGGGACCAGAGGACACTGGAGGGGGGGACAGGAGCTACAGTGACAGCCCTTCCTCCCATGCCCATATCCCACAGACCACTCCAGCTACAGGGGAAATTGAGGCAGACAGGTACTGACCCCCCACCACTGGCCTCGGAGCTCCACCAGGGTTTTGGGTGTCTGATGTTCCTCATAGAGTCACCAGTTCCTGGTGACATGTGTGACCCAAGGACATGGCTCCTATCCCAGCCCAGGTTGCACAGGGGAGGTGTGACAGTGACACCAAATTGTGGAGGGAGGGCTCAGGCTGCTGCAGAGCCACACAAAGCCCCTGTTCCTGAGCCAGGGGAGGGATCCTGTACCCAGCAGACAAAGGTGGCTCTGGGGACAGGATCAAGCATGACAGACACCCTGCAGAGCCACGTGCCAGATGCAGGATGGGAGATCACAGGGATGGAGGACAGGAATGATCCCAGGATGTCTCTAGTCCAGCCTCTGGCTGAGGTGGAAAGGGCTCCAGAGGATCCCAAAGCCATTGCCTGCTCACCACTGGAAAATCCTCATGTGGGGATGAGTCTTCCTGTGGCCGGGGATGGGGACCAGGCCCCATGTCCCCATGGAGCTGGACACCCCAGCCGGACCCCTGTGACTCTCCTCCAGCTCCACACATCCCTATGGAGCTGGGTGCCTTGGTGGGATCCCAAGAATCCTTTTCCATCTCCACACATCCCTGTGCAGCTGGGTGTCCTGACTGGTCCCCAGCACCTCTTCTCCTTGCACATCTCAAGCCTCATGAGGACCCTCTGCCCATTACCCCTGTCACAAGATATCCCCCAGGAGGGTCCCGGCAGCACCAGTGCCCACCTTGCCAGGATTCTGGGAGAGCCTGCCCTTGCTCCTCTCCCCTGGAGTCCCAAACTTCCCCACGAGGAAGGTGACAAACCCACATCCGATGGTTCATGGCTGGATCTCTCAGCTGTTCCCTTGCCAGAGCCACTGGTGCCTTTGGCCACCCCCTTGGTGGGGACATGTGGCTCCCCACATGCCACCATTCCAAACTGGGGTCAGACATGGGCAGGACCCTACCAGAGACATCCCTGGGAGGGCACAGAGCAGGACCTGGGAGGAGACAGTGGACGCAGTGGCAGCTCTTGGTGGCCTGTGACGTGGTCTGGGTGGCCCTGTCCCTTCTGGGAAGGGATGGCTGGAGGGGACAGCCAGGTGCTGGTGATGGGATGAGCCCCTCCCACAGGCTGGGTGAGGCTAGACCAGGGCTGGATTTGGGCACAGGGTGCTGCACACCTCTGGAAGGGACTTTCGAGTGACAGTGACAGTGACAGCATGGGGCCACTGCAGCTGTGCCAGAGCCACCTCCCTGCCTGGCCAGGCGGTGTCCCAGCTGGTGGTGTGGTCTGGGATGAGTTGGTGATCACAGGGGTGACTGAGTGGCCACTTGGTGTTGTGGCCAGCTGCTGGCTCTTGCCCCAAGGGCCACCAGCAAGTGTCCCAGTGGGTGTGGTGTCCCTGGCACCACCAGGCATCCCTAGGTGAGGGGCTGGGGGGGGTCCCCATGGATTTGGGGGTTCCTACTGCAGGGCTGAGGGTCTCCTGAGGTCCTGCTCTCCTGTGGCAGCAGGGGACAGGGGACTGTGGTGTTTCCTAGGTGTGATGGCCACAGTGAGTCCCTCACCCCAGCATTCCCAGGGAGTGACAAGTGTCCTGCTCTCAGGGCGAAGAATCAGCACAATGGGGTGTCACCAGGGGCAGTGTGGTGTCACCAAGGAAGGCGTGACAGCCTGTGACACCAGGCAGGGTGTTGGTCCCTGTCTCTCACTGGGGCACTGGGGAACAGGCAGTCAGGAGCCACCCCAGGAGGGGGGTCAGAGCCACTGTCACTACATCCCCCCCATGTCCCTCTGGAGCAAAAAACCATGAGGTTTCCTGGTGGGGGTTCCAGCCTGGATCCTGGGACCCCTTCAGGCTCCTTCTCCAGTTGCAGCATCACTGGGGACATCCTTGGGGACATCCCCCCAGTCCCATCCCTTCCCTGTCACCCCCACCTCAGATCTTTGGGTTCCAGCTTCCAAAACTCACCATCTCCCAAGGATGGAGCTCTCCCACCTTGGAGACCTTAGTTTGCATCCAAAAGGTGCTGAGGACAGAGGGACAGCACGGGAGGGCCATGGCCTACCCCAGCATGAGCCACCTCACTGTTCCCTGGGGCTGCTTTTACACCAAAGGCAAATCAGCTCCATGGCACCGATGGTCAGACGGCTCTGTCACCTGCCTGTCACCACCCTGCCATGACAGTGGGAATGGCCACCAGGCCAGCAAGGGGACACAGCACTTGGGGGCCCTGGTGACATAAGCAGGGATGGCACCAGTCCCAGGGCTGGGGGCACCCACAATGGGGTGGGAACAGTACAAAGGGGGACAAGAGTACTGCCCCCATGGGGGTGAGCTAGCTGGTGGGTGCCACCACGGCCAGTGCCACAGCCCCACCCTGAGCAGAGGGACCATCCCCTCCTGCCTCAGTTTCCTCAGGAGCTCCCAGCCCCCCCGGGGGAGGTGAGCGATTGCCAACAGGCCGGGCAGCGAGCGGGGAAGGATTTATTGACTCACGGCTCGGGGTACATCACAGTTTGAGCTCCCTTCCCGCCTCCACAGAGGACGTCACCTTGGACTTCCCGGGCAAAAGTGCACGGAGAGGCTTCACAGTTTGATCCCTTTGGGAAAGCAGAACCGAGGCAGTGACAAATGGCAAACGCTACGTTGTATGAAAAAATAATACAAACTCTTCTCTTTAAATATCTTACAGAAAAATGAACCTGAATAAAGAGCATGAAAAGCACCGCGTGGCGCAACCCCCTGGGCCCTCCAGGGCAGGGGGACCGAGATGAGCCGCAGCCCCATGTCCCTCTGGAGCACCCGGCGGCGTGTCCCCGGGGCTGCATGGTCAGGGCTCAGCATGGGCAGCAGAGGCGTGGGGGTGGCAGGGACCGCTACGTGCCTGCCCCCACACCACGGGGGTGTCGCCCACGACCCCTCGCTCAGCCGGGGGTGCCGGCAGCAGCCTCAGGGGCCGGCCGAGGGCGTTGCTACGAGGGTGCCCTGGGGGGCCGCGGGGTCCCTCCTGTGTCCAAGTGCAAGTTCACGGAAAGCCAAGGCACCGCCGCAAGGCCGCGGCTCTGTCCGGGGGAGCCCGGGGGCTCGGGCGGGGGCAGCCCCGCTGTGCAAAGGGGAGGTGAGCCAGGGTGGGGGACACGGGGACAGTCACCGCGGTGCGGCCAGCCGGGCCGGTCCTGGTGGTCAGAGCTACGGCGTGGGGGGTGCCCAGGGCCATGCGGCCCCGGGGAGATCCGGCTCCCCGGGGTGGACAGCAGGGGTTGGGGCACGTCCAGGGGCCCGGGGATCCAGCCCCGGGGTGAGGCAGCCCCGGGAGCAGCTGGTGGCGGGTGCAGCTCCTTCTCCCGTGGCTGCAGAGGCGTGCGGGCGGGGGCTCTACCGCGGGGCCGCGGGCAGCCCCCCCTCCCGCCGGTGCGTCTCCCCGAAGGCTCGGTCCAGCTGCTCCAGCTGGGAGCTCAGTGGCAAGTGGATCTCCAGGTGCATGCGCAGCGTCTCCAGCCACTGCTCCAGCTTGGCGAAGGACGGCCTGAGCAACGAGGGGGACACGTGGCGGCTCCAGTGGCTCTGTCCCCACCCCGTCCCCCGCCCCAGGGACCCCTGGGGATCTCCATCACCCACCGCTTCTCGGGGTCCAAGTCGCAGCAGCAGACGGCGATGGGGAAGAAGCTGGGGGGGCAGGCGGGGGGGCAGTAGCGTTCCAGGAAGCCCCGGACGTTGAGGCCGAAGTCGGTGGTGCGGGGCAGGTAATCGGGGTCGGCGCTCACCCGGCCGATGATCTGGGCGTAGTGGAAGGAACGGGTGGGCTCAGCACCAAGGGGGAACCTCAACTTCAAACAGGGACCCCTAAGCCCCAGGGGGGAGATTTCCAAGCCCCAGGAGGGAGCCCAAACACAATGAAGAAACCCCAACTCCAAGGGAGAGACCCCAACAGGGAGACCCTTAACCAAAGGAGAGAGGCCCCAACTCCAAGGGAGGACTCCAAGTCTAAGAGGGGGAACTCAAGCACAGTGAGGACCTCAACCCTAAAAGGAAAATCCCAACCCCAAGGGGGAGAACCTTACCCTGGAGGGGAACCCAAACACCATGAGGACTCCAAGCCCTAGGGGGACCCCAAGCCCAAGGGGAACACCCCAACCTTGGAGGAGTGACCCCAAACGCCATGAGGACCCCAGCGCCCATGCCAGACCCCAGCCCCAGGGGCACTTGCCTCGCATAGGACGATGCCGAAGGAGAAGATGTCCACCTTCTCATCATAGCTCCTCCCTGCAGACACAGGGTCAGGCCATGTCACAGGTCCTGTCCCAGCCCCACCAATCGTCCCCTGCCTGGGGACAGAGCCCTGGCTGGTCATATTTCCCTCACCATTGATCATCTCGGGGGCCATCCAGTAGGGGTTCCCCACCACTGTGTAGCGTTTCTTGCGGTCCGGTTTCTTCAGGTTCTTGAGATGTTCAGGCTGGCTCTTCTCGTCCACCATCAGCCGCGCCAGCCCGAAGTCAGCCACCACCACACTCTTGTTCTGGGGGGCACAGGGAGCAGTGAGTCACACAGGGACTGAGAGCCCCAGCCAGGCTGGGGAAGGCCAGCACGAAGGTGGGACTCACCTCCCGCACGAGGCAGTTGTGAGAGTTGAGGTCGCGGTGGATGATGTTCATGGAGTGGAGGTAGGCCTGTGGGAAGGGTGGGCTGAGAGCAGGGGCACACCTATGCCATGGTCCCCCCACTCACCAGTACCTGTCCCACCCACTCATCCCATGGTGGCACCCACCATGCCAGCGGCGATGTCCTTGGCAAAGCTGACCCGCTGGCTCCAGGGGTAGTGGCTGTCCTGGGGGGCAGGAGGGGGAATTTGCTGGAACTAGAAAAGGAAGAGGGGTCCCCCAGCCCCATTGGGGCTATGGGGTGGTGGGGGACCAATCTGCCTCCCCCAGTGCTCACCATACTCTTGATGAGGCTCCTCAAGGTGCCCCCTTTGATGTACTCTGTGATGAAGTTGAGCCTCTTCTCCTTGTAGAGCACCCCAATGAACTTGAGCACATTGGGGTGCTCCAGGCAGCGCATCACCTTCACCTGCAGGAGACCCCCCCAGTCCCATGTCCGTGACACCCCAAGGCTCTCACACGCCCTGGACAGAGCTGCTGCCTGTAGGCTCAGTGGGCAGGGCTGCACCCACGGGGCTTGGTCACCCTTGTGTCCCTGCAACCTGGGGGATTAGGGACAGGGGACCCTCACCTCCTTGAGGAAGGTCCTCTGCGTCTCCTCATCGAAGCGGATCAGCTCCTTCATGACCATCACCTCGCCCGTCTCCCGATGTGTCACCTGGCCGGGAGTGCAGGGACTCAGCCATCCCCCTCCACCCTGAGGAGCCGAGACCCCCGCCCTTGTGTCCCCTGCCCACCTTGATGGCCTGGCCGAAGCAGCCCTTGCCCAGCACCTCTCCGTGGATGAGGTCCGAGGGGCGGAAGATGCGGTGGGCACGGGACACGACACGCAGGGACTCGGAGCGCCCAATGTCCTTGCGCTGGGACACGGGAGAGCCCACGGAGCCCGAGCCTGGGGACTTGTCCGTGCTGCAGCTCCTCCTGCAGGATGGATGGCAGAGGTCAGCGCTCGGGGGGGGGGGGGGGACCCAGCTGGGGTGGGAGCAGGGGTGGCCTTACGTGACAGCGCGCTGGCGCATGGCAGCGGGGTCCCCACAGGGCACAGGGGCTGGTGAGCGCAGGGGGCTGCACAGGGCGGGCAGGGGGCTGCCTGCCAGCCCTGGCTCCTGGCCCAGGGGCTCATGGGGGTCATGCTCGATGGTTAGCTGCAGCAAGCGGCTCGTCTCCTGGATCAGCAGGTCGATCTGCACAGGGAAATGACAATGGGGCGGGTTTGGGGACGTGGCGGAAGTGGGGCTGGCTGGGGTGTGACAAGGGGACCGTACCTCGTCCAGGGGGACGTGGCCAATGGGGGTCCCGTTGATCTCCAGGATGCGGTCACCAACGTGGATGGAGTTCTTCACGTCAGGGCTGATGCAGTCCGGGTCCACCCTGTGGGGACGGTGGGGTCAGAGCCCCAACACTGTCACCATCAGGGGGGTGTGCTAGGACACTCCCAACGGGTGTGTCAGACCCCACTGTCACCTCCTGGACAGGGACATGCTGCCACAGTCTCCACAAGCCACCCCAACCACACAGGGACATGTGTAGTACCCAGAGCCCACTTTGGCATATGAAGCAGTGACAGCATGGCCAGGGGCACACCAGCACAGCCCCCACAGACCCCCCTGCAGCTGGGGACACGCCACCCCTGGACAGTGAGGACAGCCCAGCACCACCCCTCCTCCTCCCACCCCAAAAGGTGTCCCTGGGATGGATCCCAGGGGCAGAAGGGGCACGGGATGCCCCAGCCCTGGGGAGGGGACGGTGGCAGAGGGGACAGGGACGCACTCTCGGACGCGCACGGTGCGCGGGTGCTCGGTGCCGCAGCCCTGGTCGATGGAGACGGAGAAGCCGCGCTTGCCATCGGAGCAGGCAGGGATGGACACGAGGGTGACGGTGTGAGGGATGCGGGAGGCCGGGGAGTCCGGCAGGATCTGCTCGATCACCGGTGTCACCACCATCTGGTAGTAGCAGTGGCCGCTGTGGGGAGCAGAGCAGGAGGGTGGGTGGGGGTGCCGGGGGACACGTCCCCCCGGTCTCCCCAGAGCAGACGTACCAGTAGAGCTTGGAGCGCTCCACCAGCGCGTAGGTGTCCCCGTCCCCGATGAAGGCGCGGCAGTTGAGGCAGCTGAAGCACTCAGGGTGATACTTCTGCTCCCCGGCCACCTGTGGGCAGTGCCATCAGCCCTGGGACCCCCTGTCCAGGCACCGAGGCAGGGCTGGGGCTCGGAGGGGCCTGGGAGCACCCACGGGTGCACTGGGGCCATCGGTAGGGCAGGCTGAGCCATGCAAAGGTGGAGACAGAAGTGCCACCAAGCTGGAGGTGGCTGCACGAACATCTCCCACCACCCTGAGCTTCTCCCCTGCATTCCCCAACCCCAGCAAGGCCCTCCAGGGTCTCCTAAAATGCAGACATCATCCCTGACATGCCCAGTGGTGCTGGGGGTCTGCACCCCTTTCCCACCTCCCCTGCTCTTCAGGAGCTCAGCCATGGCACAAGGCTCCATGTCCTAACCGTGGGGACCCCGTGGTGCTCACCATGACCAGCCCCTTGGTGATCTGCTCGGAGCAGCCGTGGCACAGCTCCCCGAAGCGTGCCCAGTAATCCTTCTTGCAGTACAGGCGCCCATCCTTCTCGTAGTACTGGTGTGACAGGGAGGCCCCGCACTCGCAACACCTGCGGCGGGGATGGGGACACCCTTGTCACCTTGTCCCTGCTGGGGACACAGCCAGTGCTTGCCCACTCCACAGCTCTCTGGGCAAGCTGCTTCCCTCACTTCCTATGTAGCTGCAGGGCCACTGCATCAATGTGTCACCATCCCCAGGGTGACAGCAGGTGATTCCAGAGGTGACAGTGCAGGCTGGGGCTGCAGGGACACGTGGGGACACTGGGGTGGACAAGGGAGGGGACGTGGGGCAGGGAGAGGCATGAGGAGGGAAGCGCCAGCCCTGCATGGATGTGCCAGCCTGGACAAAGACACACAGAGGGATGTACCAGACTGGTGACAGACACGCCACCCTGGTGACAGACATGCCAGCCTGGCACAGGTTTACAAAGGGATGAGACAGACTGGTCACAAGCGTGGCAGCCTGGTTACGGACAGAGGGACATCCCACCCTGGTGACAGATACACAGAAGGGCATGTCTCTCTACCCATGACTAGGGTGACATGCCAGTCTGGTCACAGACATACAGAGGGAAATCCCACCCTTGTCATGGGTCTGTTACCCTGCTCACAGATGTGACAGCCTGGTCATGGGTGCACAGAGGAACACGTCACCCTAATCATGGACAGAGGGATGTCCACCCTGGTCACAGACACACACAGGGATGTGCCAGCCTGGTGAGAGACGCACCAGCCTGGTCATAGATATGCAGAGGGATGTGCCAGACTTGCCACGGACATGACACCGTGGTGACAGACGTGCCAGTCTGCGTGTGTCTCTGGCACAGACACACAGAGAGATGTCCCAGCCTGGCCACAGATGTGCCAAGCTGGCACAGACACACAGAGAGATGTCCCAGCCTGGCCACAGATGTGCCAAGCTGGCACAGACACACAGAGAGATGTCCCAGCCTGGCCACAGATGTGCCAAGCTGGCACAGACACACAGAGAGATGTCCCAGCCTGGTCACAGACACACATAGGGATATGCCAGCCTGGTCATGGATATACAGAGAGATGTCCCACCCTCTGTGGGGCAGATGTGCCAGCCAGTTCAGGGACAGAGGGACATGCTCCCTTGGTCACAAACTCCCTACCCCGGCACTGACAGCCAGAGGGACATGCCAGCCTGGCCAGGGACATGCCAGCCTTGGGACAATCTGCAAGGGACACAGGGGTGGGGGAGCTGCTTGGGGACTGGTACAGGGGGTGACAACAGCAGGGTGTGCCCAGGGTGCAGAGGGGCCTGTCAGTTTTGGGATACAGCAGCAGAGGTGCACATCAGACTGGTGCAGGAGGGGACAGGGGGTACCAGAGAGGATTTGTGGGGGGGTGTGGGAGTGGCTGGGGGGTGCAGAAGGGGAGCTATAGAGGATTTCCTGTAAGGGAGCGCTGAATGGGTGCAGAGGATGCTGGGGGAGGGGTGCAGGGGCCTGCAAGGTGGGAGAGCCTCTTGGGGAGGGGGTTGAGGGATGCAGGGGGAGCTGTAGGGGATTTCCTGTAGGGGATTTGCAGGGGATTTTGCAGGGATGCTGCAGAGTGCAGGGGCTGCAGAGGGGGTGCAGGGGGAGCTGTAGGGGATTTGCATTACCAGGGTGTTGGAGGGTGCAGGATTGCTGCAGGACACTCTGCAGGGGATGCCGGGGGGCTCCCGGGGACTGTCGCAGTCCTCCCCCCGCCCCTGGCCATGCAGGTGGAATACCAACCAGCGGTGACTTCACGGCGCGGTGTTTCCCCACCCCATGACGTCACCGCTCGAGGACTCCCCCTCCGATGGCGCAGCACAAAACCTCCCCTGGGCTGGGGGTGGGGGCGGGGAGGAGGAGGAGGAGGAAGGGGAGGAAGAGCAGCACGGGGAGAAGGAGAGGGAAAAGGAGGGGGAAACGTAGGACAAGGGGAAGGGGAGAGGGAGAAGAGGAGGAAGAAGAGGAAGAGCAGGAGCAGAAGGAGGAAGACTTTCAGCAAGCCCAGCGCTGCCGGAAGCCGCTCATCTGGGGGGACCGGATCCATCTGCGGCCCCGTAGTGGTTTTGCTCTGGCTGACGGCCCAGAGAGGGGGAGCCGAGCATGGGGGACACAGACTGAGCCCCCCGGGGTTCCCTGGGGTGCAGAGCCCGTCCTGACCCGCTCCCACTTCAATCCCACTCCCACTCACTTGGCTCCAGTGCTCAGGACGCGGCTCTTCCTCAGCACTGCTGCCAGCATCCTCCTCCACCGACAGGGACACACCCCAGGGACAACCCTGGGCACCCCCAGCCCCACAGGGAACCCTGTCAGGTCCTGAGCACCCCTGTGCCCCCCCGACCCGGGCCCTTTCTCCTTCTCCTTCTCGGGGCTCCAACAGCTGGAGCTGCCGGGAGGGTTCGAGTGAAAGAGGAAACTGGAAGGGAGGGGGGTGGGTGACATCAGCCACACACGCCCTGTCACCCGGCAGGAGGGGACAGCGAGGGACAGGCAGCAGAGCCCTCTGCCAGGCCTGGCCTCAGCCGGAGCACCCCCATGGGTGCCAGGAGCCACAGCCACGCTCCAGCAAGTGACACCGCGAGGGCCCCACGCATGTCCCTGCCACGGCTGGAACGGGAGGGAGCGCCATCCCTCTCCCTGCAGAGCAGCCCACTGTCCCTGATGCCATCCCGGTGTCCCTAAGGCCATCCATTCCAGTGTCCCTGACACCATCCATCCCGGTGTCCCCAGCGCCGTCCACCCCAGCATCCCCGCGGGTCCCACCTGAAGCAGTCGGCGTGCCAGTCAGCCTTCAGTGCCTGCAGGTACTGCCCATCGTAGATGCCCTGCCCGCAGCTCGCACACACTGGCAGGTCGGTCCCTGCAGGCCGGGGAACACGAGGGGACGGGGCTGTCACCCCTCCAGCCAGCCCCGGCCGCGCACAGCAGCGGCCGGGATGAAATCCCTCCGCCTGGGGTGGTGAATTCCATCCCTGCCCATTGATCCCACAACGGGTCAAGGTTGGTCATGGCACCTACGGCCCCAGGGCTGGTGACAGGGCAGGGGTGGGACGGGGGCACATGGTGGGTGCAGGACAGGGGCAGAGGAGGCAGGATGGGGGCACAGAGGGTGAAGAGGGGCAGGATGGGTGCGCCAAGGGATCCAGGGAGGATGGCGGGGTGTGGGATGGGTGGTGGGTGCATGGGGGGGACAGCAGGATGAGTGCTGGGGGGTCTTGGGGGACAAAGGGGGTGCAGAGTGGGGGCACACAAAGGGGTGCAGAGTGGGTGATGGGGCACGCACGGTGCAATGGGGGGACACAGGGGGGTGCAGAGTGGGTGATGGAGGATGCAGAAGGACACACAGGGATGCTGGGTGATGAATGGGGGGGGACAGAGGGATGCTGGATGGGTGCTGGGGGATGCAGGAGAACACAGAGGGGTGCAGAGGGTGCTGGGGGATGCACAGTGCATGGGGGGACAAAGAGGGGAGCAGGGGGGGGGATGAACGGGGGACACACAGAGGGGTGCGGGGTGGATGCAGAGGTCCTGGGGATGCAAGTTCTTGGGGGGGTGTGGGGAGGTACAAGGGACCCAGCGAGTGCAGAGGGGAAGGAAGGCATATCTGGGATCTGGGGGTGCAGGAGGGATGCAGGGGGATTGGGGGGCTGCAGGAGGGATGCAGGTTGGAGGGGATGGGGGCTGCAGGAGGGGCACATGGAGTGTGCAGGGGGAGATGGGGAAGTGTGGGGATGCAGGGGGGATGTGGAGGGGCAGGAAGGGATGCAGGCTGGACAGGGGTGCAGCAGGAGATGTGGGGTGCTGGGAGGGTGCAGGCAGGGATGCAGGCTGGGGGCATGGTTATTGACAAGGAGGATGGGGGATATTTAAGGTTGCAGGGGGGAATGCAGTTGGGTGGCAGTATAAGGAAGGATGGGGGAGAAAGAGGCTGAACTGGGGGAACAGGGAAGATCTGGGGTGCAGAGGGGATGCAGGGTGAACAGGGGCCATGCCGGGACATTTGGGGGTGTAAGGAGGATGTAGGGTGGATGGGGTGCAGAGGGATGCAGGCCAGGGGAGTGATGTAGGGTGGGATCCAGGGTGACATTTAGAGGTGCAGTGGAGGATGCAGTGGATGATGTGGGCTGGCTGAGTGAGAGGTGCAGGGGGTGATTTGCGGGTACAAGAGGGATGCAGGGTGGCTGGGGAGCGCAGAGGACATGTGGGGGGCACGGGGGATGTAAGGTGTGGGACAGGCGTTTCAGAGGGGGATGTAGGGTTGGAGGGCGATGCAGGGAGGCTGTGAGGAAGCTGCACGCTGGCTGGGGGGCACGGGACGTCGGGGCGCAGGGGGGACGCAGACCAGAGAGGGATGCAGCGGGGGATGCAGGGAGGGATGAGGGATGCGGGCTGGGTGAGGGCGTGCAGGGAGGGATGCGGGCTCACGGGGACATGTGGGGATGCAGCGGTGATGCGGGCTGGGTGGCGAGTGCAGGGGGCATGCTGGGGGTGCACGGCTGCGGGACGGGGATGCCGAGGAGGATGCAGGGGCGCGGGGACAGTGGGGCGGTTGGGGGCTGCGGGAACGATGCGGGCAGGACGTGGGGGGGCTGCAGGGCGGCGGGAGGGTCCGCATGAGGCGGGCTGAGGGGTCCCGGGGCCCGAGCGGCGGCGGAAGCGCTGAGTCAGCCGGGGTGGTGGGGCTCGGAGGGTCACGCACCTTCGTCCTCTCCCATAGGCTCGTCCCTCCAGGTGCAGCACAGCAGCATCAACCTCATGCAGGCGCGCTGGCGGCGCCGCGCCGCGCCGGGCCTGTGGCGGAGGCGGTGGCGGTCCCCGCGCGGGCGCAGCCCCGGTCGGGCCCCCCCGGCCCTGCCGCTGCCGCTGCGGCTCCGGGCGGGACCGCGGCGCCGGCACCGCGCCTGCGCGGCCGCGGGGGCGGGGCGGGGCCGCGGGAGCACGGGGCGGGGCCGGGGCATCACGGGGGGGCGGGGCCAGGGTGGGTGTGGTCTGGCGGGAATGGCGATGAATGGCCGCGGTCAGGGGCGGGCCGAGGCTCGGGGGGCACGGTCGGGCCCGCGGGGTGCGCCGTTCACGGGGCCAAGCGGCCGTCCTCACCCTGCGCTGCCCATCGCGGGTGTCCCCGCACACCGCGGTGTCCCCAGCTGCGCCAGGCCAGCCCCGTGTGCAGGGCACGGGTGTCGCCACACCCACTACTGGCCATCGCGGGTGTCCCCCCGTGCCCCAGGCCGTCACTCTGGTCAGGGCGCAGCTATCCCCCATTTGCCTTGGGATGTCACCGTGGGGCATCACATGGGGGTGTCTCTCATTCCCCACATTGTCACCACGGGATAGAGCACGGACATCTCCCTGCATCCCCAGGCCACCACCATGGCAAGGGGCACGGACCTCATCCTGGTTCTCGGGCTCGTGGGCTAAGTTATGGAGGTCCCCTTCATTTCCCGCACTTTTACCACGGGACAGCACGTGGATGTCACCCCTGGGCTGTCACCAAGGGCAGGCACAGCACGGTTGGTCCTCAAGCTGTCACCGAGGCACAAGGCACGGACATTTTCCTGCACCCCCAGGCCCTCAGTACGAGTCAGAGCACAGACCTTTTCATGGGTCCCAAGGCTGGCACACTAGGACAGGGCAGAGACGCCCCCGAAACCTCAGGCCAGGGCACAGACCTTTTCCCATTGTGGGAAAAGGCATGGGCAGCCCCTAGGTCCAAAGCTGTCCCCCCACCCCTCCTGCGTGTCCCAGGGCTGTGACCATGCCGTGGGACAAGCAACAGCCCTGAAGCAAGGACCCAGCACGGCTCCAGGCTCGTGCAGTGTCACGGGCTGGGGTGAACCCCTGCATCATTGCCACCGCCACGGTGGCATGGACACGACACACAGGTTGGAGCCAGAATCCTTTAAAAACTTGTCCTTTATTAGTCTGTCAGAAGCAAGTCCCTCTGTATAGGGCGTCCCACCCAGTTATAGCAAAGTGAGCAACGTGAAGGGACTGAGCCCCTCCTGCCCGCGGCCCCCCCAAACCGCGGGGAGCGCGGGGACTGGGGTGGGGGCCGGGCTGACGGGGCCATCCCTCCCCGCACAGCCCCCGCCTCCGGCATCCCCTTCCCTCCCTCCCTTCCTCCAATGTGGGGTGCCCCTCATCCTGTGTCCCCCCCCCTCCGGAGGTCAGCTCTGGGGCTGGGGAGGGGCGCGACAGCCCAGCCCCCCCCAAATCCCGCAGAGAGCGATAGCACCAAGGGGGACGGCTGCTCCCCGCAGTTTATTCCGCGCTCCCTGCCGGGACCGAGGGGCGAGGGGGGCCGGGCGCTGCCGGGGAACGCGGGGTCCCTCCGGGAAACGCGGCGCCGGGCACGGCCCCGGGATGGACGGCGGGGGGGGGGGGGGTGGTCCGGGGCTTGAGGAGAGGGTGTCTCAGCTTTGCTTCGGATTTACATTCTGGACCATGCAGTAGCACCAAAGTTCATGAGGTGATGGGTGGCGGAGCGTTACTTCCGCTTCCTTCCGCAGTACTTCCCTGCCGCGCAGCCCGCGCCGCCTGCCGCGGGGGATGCGGGTGAGCCCTCCCTGCGAGCGCCCCGCAGGGATGGGGCAGGGGCTGGGGGCAGGACAGGCCCCCGACAGCGGGGGACCGCGCTCACCTCTAAAGCCCAGGGCACCCAGAGCTCCTCCGTAGGGCTTGGGGGGCTTCCCTGCAGCGGGAAGGCAGAGCAGGGTGAGCGGGATCCCCGCGGGGATACCCCCCCCCCACCACCCCAAAACGCCCCGCGGGGAGAATAGATACTCACCACCGAATCCCAGGCCGCCGACCCCACCTGAAAGGAGAGCGAAGCCCTCAGCATGCACGGAGCACCCCCATTTCTCTGTTCCACACCCCCCAGGCCAGTCCCAGCTGAGCCCAGCGCCCGGGGTCCCTCCCCAGCCCGTGGCCGTGTCCCCATGAGCTGGCCAGGCACCGACACAGGCCCCGGGTGTGTGCTCAGGTGCCGAGCTGGGGGTGGTACCTGGAAATACCGGTGATACGCCGAAGCCTGGAACTCCAACGCCTGGGGAAAAAGCGACAGCCAGTGACAGCCGGTGACAGCAGTGCCACTCTAGCGTGGACTGGGGACGGCCTGGCTGGGATCCCTTGCTTACTCCAGGGACAGGAGCTGATGCAAAAGCCGCCATCCCCACCCTGGCACCTCTCTGGCTTCCCAGTGCTCTCCCAGGCAGCCAAGTGCCCAGCAGGGAACGGCAGCAGCGTGGGGACAGCAAGCGGGGATGAGTGTGGCAGGACAGGGGACACACTCCCACGCCAGCCCCAAACTGCAGCACTCACCTGGCTGCAGCCCCCCAGCACCAAAACCTGCAGGTGGGTGAGCCCCAGTGAGGGTGAGGAGCGTGAGCACAGCCATGGGAATGTGGATGGGTACAGGGACTGGAGTCACTCTCCCAGCCCCTCTGGCTGTCCCTTACCTGGCTTGGGAGGTTTCCCAGCAGCTCCTGGATACAAGAGTCCTAAGTCAGAGGGGGGCACCAGTGCAGCCCCTGCCCAGACTCACTGCCCCAGGGCATACCCAGACCCTTCAGGAGGGGCCCAGAGGGTCCTAGGAGGGACCTGCATCTCCACACGTTGGGGACAGGGTACAATACCATCCCCTGTTCCCATGGCATGGGCAAGGCTGGGGCTATGGCCCTCAGTCCTTCTCAACAATGGCAATCCCTTTGGATCACCCCCTGGGAACAGGGCAGGTGACAAACAGGACAGGGGACAGTGACAGTGCAGCGTGGGATTGTACTGTGAGACTGGGAGGGGACAGAAGTGACCCGCAGACTGCCTTTCCTTTTCATGGCTCTGCCAGCACTCCGCTGCTGCTGCTGCTCCCTGCAGCCCAGCCCTGGGGAGCCTCACACCGGGACCAGCATCACTCACCGAGGCCACCAACTCCGAGCCCACCGACTCCAAGGCCACCTACAAGGAGCAGCCCGGGTGAGCACCAGCAGGGACAGACAGTGTCCCCAGTGTCTGATCCGCTCCTCACCCAGTCCCTAGTGTGCTCATCCTTTCTCGGGCAGCCCCGCTCCCACCATGCCCAGAGGGGGCATTCCTCCAGCTCCACCCATCTAGGGGAGCATCCCTCTGCCTGCACATCCCCACTGCCTGGGCTCAGCTCCTGCCAGCACTTACCTGGGAGGCCACCAACGCCTGGGACTCCAACCCCAGGAACACCTGCCAGAGAGACACCATTAACACCTGTCCCCCCCAGCCTGGCACCCCCAGCTCGGAGCACCCCCAGCCACTGCCCAACCTGCTGGGGTGGCCCTGGCACCCATGCTGGGAGTCCCCAGCACCCATCTCACAGTACCCAGAGGGGCTTCAGCCCCCGCGTGACACATGAAGGAGAAAACTGTCATCAGCGAGTTCAGAGCAGGGGGTACAGGTGGCACTTTGCACCCATGGGTGACAGCACACCCCTTCCCACGCCTGGGCCACTGGGGCAAAGTGGGCACGCAGGGAAGAGAGACCAGCACCCCGATGGCCACAGAAGAAGGGTGTCTGAGGTGGCCCTGCGGCAGGGGTACGTACCGAATTTGGGAGGTTTAGCACCAGGCTGCACCCCTACTTGGGGAATGCCTGCAGAGTGAGTGAGGACACCACGGTTAGGACAGTCACCCCCACACCGCTCTCATGTGCCACAACCCTCCCTCCCGCCTCAATCCCTCCCTGCCACCCCTTCATGTGGCTCGGCGGCTTTTAGCATTCCCAGCCACCACTGTCGCCACGCAGGGCGGGACAAAGCATGTACCTGCCCCGGGAATGATGCCAGTTCCAGGTACTCCTACCCCTGGCACCAAGCCGGGCACGCCACCAACACCGGGTGTCACTCCGGGCACTCCGCCCACGCCAGGTACGACCCCTGGCACCCCGCCAACCCCAGCACCTGCAGAGAGAGGGGTGAGGCAGCAGGCGTGATCCCCACGCTCACGTGGGATGATGTGCCAGGCCTGGGTGCCCATGCCCAGCATCCTCTGCACTGGTCAGTGCCACACCAGGGCTGGCGGGGAGCCTGAGGGGCTCCACAGGCTGACTCACCAAATTTGGCTGCCTTGGCTGCTGCTTTGGCCGCTGCTGCTGGACCTCCAACACCTGGGCAGAGACAGCAAGGGGGGGTCAGACCCTGGGGAGGCCTCACAGCAAACCATCCCTCAGGCCTCGTCTGCATCCCCCCAGGGGACACTGCTGAAGTTCTCCTCAAGCCTGTTCTGCCCCCACAACTGCCCCCACACCAGTCAGGCTGCCCTCACATTCGCCCTCCTCACCTGGGACACCTCCAACACCAGGAACCAGGCCACCTACTCCAGGAACCAGGCCACCCACGCCGGGAGCCAGGCCACCCACACCGGGAGCCAGGCCACCCACGCCAGGAGCCAGGCCACCTACTCCTGCAAGGAGAAAGAGAAGGACTGGGCCTTCAGCTCGGAAGAAACATGGTAGAAGGAGTTGGATGAGAAGGCATGGCAGGCTAGGGGGTGGGGGTGGGTGGATGGATTATGAGATGGATGTGTGCATGGATGAGGAGTAGTTGAAATGATGGTAGGATGGATGAATATTTGGATGGATGGTGAGATGGATGGATGAATGGATACTGAGATGGACACACAGATGATGGGATGGCCAGATGGATGGATGGATGGAGGGGTGGTGAGATGTGGGAGGGGAGGTGTGTGTGAATGGGGAGTGGTTGAATGGTTGAAGGGATGGATGAATGGAGGGATGATGAGGTGCACTAATGGTTGAAGGGATGGTGAGATGGATATGCGGATAGATGGATGGATTTGTGGATGGATGTGGAGTGACTGAACAGATGAATGGAGGAGGTACAGATGGATGGACAGAGAAGGGGACAGATGGACACTTAGGTGGTTGTATGGGCAAAATGGTGTATGGATAGACCAAAGTATGAGAAGATGGTGAACTCAGACGCTCCACAGGGCTCAGCTCTCTGGAGAGCAGCCCTGACACAGCCAGAACCTCATCCCACATTCAGCCTTTTGGGGAGCTCATCCCTCACCCCGACCCCAAGGGACCCCAGGCACTGCTGGGCCTCAGCCCCAAAAGGGGAGCAGCCTGGGGTGGGGATGAGCAGGAGACAGGACATGTGGGATGACCCCAGAGAGATCCCGGCTTACCGTACTTGGCTGCTTTGGCGGCTGCTTTGGCAGCGGCTGCTGGGCCTCCTGGGGGACAGGGAGTGAGAGGGTCAGGAGTGTGTTCCACCAGCACTGCTGGGGACATCTGAGCATCCCTTGGGCACCATCTCACCTGGAACGCCGACCCCAGGCACCAGACCGGGCACGCCAACACCAGGCACACCCACTCCAGGAACACCCACTCCGGGAACGCCAACGCTGGGCACACCAACGCCGGGCACACCAACGCCGGGCACACCAACGCCGGGCACGGCTCCTGCTCCTGCACAGAGGTTCAGGGATGTGTCCGAGGGGGCAGACTCCACAGCAGGAATCCCACTGACCTCCACAGCACTGGGGTGTCCCCACCTCTCCTGTGTGCCAGCACACCTCCTCCCTCCCTGGGACAGCCGATGGTGACGCTGGTGACAGTGGTGACTCACCGATCGCTGCTGCTTTCGCTGCAGCCTTGGCTGCGGCCGCTGCTGCTGGGCCACCCACTGTGGGGACACAAGGGACACAGTCAGAGCGCTGCAGAGGCCAGCATCCTATCAGCGGATGGTGACAGCCCATCTGCTCACCTCCAACACCGGGCACAGCACCAGGAACCCCAGGCACACCAGGAATGGCTGGGACACCAGGGACACTGGGAACTCCAGGAACACCGGGAACACCGGGAACACCAGCGATGCCAGGAACGCCAGCACCTGCAGGGAGAGAGATGAGAGAAGTCAGATCCGGCTGCAGCAACAGCTGAAAGGCTGGGCCTTGTCTGGCCCTGTCTCATAATCATGGCCAGGAGAGCAGACCATCCACAGCCACTTCAAGGAGAGACCCAAGCGTGGCAGGAGAGGGATCAGTTCCATGTCTTGGTAGACCCAGTGGGAGGCATTCCAGGATCCCAGAAGGTTTATCAGGCAAGTGACCGTGGGCCCCGCACAGCACATACCATACTTAGCTGCCTTCGCTGCTGCTGCCGCCGACGGCACCCCTGGGGACAAGGGAGACAGGGACCCTCAGCCACCATGGCCCCACAGAGCCGGGCCACGGGGACAGGGCTCCTGGAACAGTCACCTGCCACCCCGGGGACACCTCCGACGCCGGGCACCGCCCCGGGGACAGCTCCAACACCGGGTACCAAGCCAGGGACACCTCCGACTCCGGGCACGAGGCCGGGGACGCCGCCCACACCGACACCGGGAACGCCGGCGCCTGCCGGGAACAAGAGGGGACAAATCAGAGCTGGCTGCAGCAAGAGCCCAAAGGTGGCACCTGCCATGGCTCTGTGTCACCCTCGTGTCCTGGGGACCAGAGCATCCACGGCCTCATCCAGGAGAGACCCCAGCGGGGCAGGGCAGGGATCAGCCCCGTGACTCTGCCAGCGATTGCCAGGAAGTCACCAGCACAGGGACCACAAGGACCCTCATCCTGACAGGGGCCCAAGGTGCTCCTTGTCATAGGGACATCAAGCCTTGCAGCCAGACAGGCCACGCAGCAGAAGTGGCTGGGTGTCCCAGCAGGTGTCTGGGAGGGCACTGGTCAGACTGGGGAGCTGACAGCCTGGACCTGCTGGCACACGTTAGTGCCGCACGGACAAGCATCAGGTCACTTCTGCAAGGACTGAGTGTCAGAGGGCTTTGTCCTCATGGACAGCAGGGCCACCACAGCACTGAGCAAACACTGCTGACTTCCCGCCCGAATTCCTGAATCCCATCCTTCCCTGGGCCAGTGGAGGGATTTTTTTCTACAAAGTGTGGAAGAGAAATGGAAGAGAGTGGGCATCAGTGGTTTAACCCTCAAATGAGAGCTGCCACTGACCATAGCTCCTCCTGGGGACTCCCAGGGCTCTGCAGTGAAGATGGAGGAGAAGGTCCTGGGACCTGGCCAGGTACCAACTGCTGGCTCTGCCTTTTGGAGCAGCACGTGGAGGAGGCCTGTCCTGCACAGAACCTCAGGGCCAGTTCTGACTCCTCCATTGGCCCAAGATCAAGGCATCCCTGCTGTTTGGCCATATCCATGTCTCCAGTGAGCCCCTTGGGGGGGTTTATACCTGTTGGATCCCACCATCCAACCAGGACAGTGACCCTGGGCAAGGGCCCCTCTGCCAGGAATCCCTGCCCTAATGCCAGCTACCCTGAGCCCTTGGGCAGCAGAACATTTGTCAGGGCTGCTGCTGGAAAAGAGATTTTGCACAAAATCCAAGAATTCAGAGGAATCCAAAGCCATGATTTGGGGCTCATTGTTCACTTCCAAAAGGCAGCCTGGAGAAACCCTGCAGAGGGAGAAGGTCCTGCCCTGCAGATTGGAGCCAGGCCCAGGAAGAGCAGCCAGGAGCTGGGCTGAGCATTCCCCATTTCCCCTCAGGATGATCCCAGGGGACAGCCCGTGCTGGGCACCCCCCGTGTGTCAGGGTGGGCAGGGCGGGCAGGGTTCCCGCACAGCACATACCGTACTTAGCTGCCTTCGCTGCTGCTGCCGCCGACGGCACCCCTGGGGACAAGGGAGACAGGGACCCTCAGCCACCATGGCCCCACAGAGCCGGGCCACGGGGACAGGGCTCCTGGAACAGTCACCTGCCACCCCGGGGACACCTCCGACGCCGGGCACCGCCCCGGGGACAGCTCCGACACCGGGTACCAAGCCAGGGACACCTCCGACTCCGGGCACGAGGCCGGGGACGCCGCCCACACCGACACCGGGAACGCCGGCGCCTGCCGGGAACAAGAGGGGACAAATCAGAGCTGGCTGCAGCAAGAGCCCAAAGGTGGCACCTGCCATGGCTCTGTGTCACCCTCGTGTCCTGGGGACCGGAGCATCCACGGCCTCATCCAGGAGAGACCCCAGCGGGGCAGGGCAGGGATCAGCCCCGTGACTCTGCCAGCGATTGCCAGGAAGTCACCAGCACAGGGACCACAAGGACCCTCATCCTGACAGGGGCCCAAGGTGCTCCTTGTCATAGGGACATCAAGCCTTGCAGCCAGACAGGCCACACAGCAGAAGTGGCTGGGTGTCCCCAGCAGGTGTCTGGGAGGGCACTGGTCAGACTGGGGAGCTGACAGCCTGGACCTGCTGGCACACGTTAGTGCCGCACGGACAAGCATCAGGTCACTTCTGCAAGGACTGAGTGTCAGAGGGCTTTGTCCTCATGGACAGCAGGGCCACCACAGCACTGAGCAAGCACTGCTGACTTCCTGCCCGAATTCCTGAATCCCATCCTTCCCTGGGCCAGTGGAGGGATTTTTTTCTACCCAGTATAGAAGAGATGGGCATCAACAGTTTAACTCTCAAATGAGAGTTGGCATTGGACATGGCTCCTTGTTGAGATTCCCATGGCTCCTCATGGAGATTCCCAGGGCTCCACAGTAAGAATGAAGGAGAAGATCCTGAAACCTGGCAAGGTAAGAGCTGCCTCTGTCTTTTCTAGAAGAACCTGAACCACCAAAGCTGTGTGAATCCTCAGGGCCAGTTCTGACTCCTCCCTGGGCCCAAGCCCCAGACTGCCCGGCTGCTTGGCCATGACCCTTGGCTCCACTGTAGCCCCTTGGTAGTGGTTATACCTGATGGATCCCACCATCCTACCACATCTAGGAGGACAGTAACCCTAGGCAGAGGCCACTCTGCCAGGAATCTCTGCCCTAATGGCAGCAACGCTGAGGACTTGTGCAGCAGATCCTGCAACAGACCAGCTGCTGGAAATGGATTTGGTGGAAATCCAAGAAGTCAGTTAAATCTAAAGCCATGATTTGGGGCTCATTGTTCACTTCCAAAAGGCAGCCTGGAGAAACCCTGCAGAGGGAGAAGGTCCTGCCCTGCAGATTGGAGCCAGGCCCAGGAAGAGCAGCCAGGAGCTGGGCTGAGCATTCCCCATTTCCCCTCAGGATGATCCCAGGGGACAGCCCGTGCTGGGCACCCCCCGTGTGTCAGGGTGGGCAGGGCGGGCAGGGTTCCCGCACAGCACATACCGTACTTAGCTGCCTTCGCTGCTGCTGCCGCCGACGGCACCCCTGGGGACAAGGGAGACAGGGACCCTCAGCCACCATGGCCCCACAGAGCCGGGCCACGGGGACAGGGCTCCTGGAACAGTCACCTGCCACCCCGGGGACACCTCCGACGCCGGGCACCGCCCCGGGGACAGCTCCGACACCGGGTACCAAGCCAGGGACACCTCCGACTCCGGGCACGAGGCCGGGGACGCCGCCCACACCGACACCGGGAACGCCGGCGCCTGCCGGGAACAAGAGGGGACAAATCAGAGCTGGCTGCAGCAAGAGCCCAAAGGTGGCACCTGCCATGGCTCTGTGTCACCCTCGTGTCCTGGGGACCGGAGCATCCACGGCCTCATCCAGGAGAGACCCCAGCGGGGCAGGGCAGGGATCAGCCCCGTGACTCTGCCAGCGATTGCCAGGAAGTCACCAGCACAGGGACCACAAGGACCCTCATCCTGACAGGGGCCCAAGGTGCTCCTTGTCATAGGGACATCAAGCCTTGCAGCCAGACAGGCCACGCAACAGAAGTGGCTGGGTGTCCCAGCAGGTGTCTGGGAGGGCACTGGTCAGACTGGGGAGCTGACAGCCTGGACCTGCTGGCACACGTTAGTGCCGCACGGACAAGCATCAGGTCACTTCTGCAAGGACTGAGTGTCAGAGGGCTTTGTCCTCATGGACAGCAGGGCCACCACAGCACTGAGCAAACACTGCTGACTTCCCGCCCGAATTCCTGAATCCCATCCTTCCCTGGGCCAGTGGAGGGATTTTTTTCTACAAAGTGTGGAAGAGAAATGGAAGAGAGTGGGCATCAGTGGTTTAACCCTCAAATGAGAGCTGCCACTGACCATAGCTCCTCCTGGGGACTCCCAGGGCTCTGCAGTGAAGATGGAGGAGAAGGTCCTGGGACCTGGCCAGGTACCAACTGCTGGCTCTGCCTTTTGGAGCAGCACGTGGAGGAGGCCTGTCCTGCACAGAACCTCAGGGCCAGTTCTGACTCCTCCATTGGCCCAAGATCAAGGCATCCCTGCTGTTTGGCCATATCCATGTCTCCAGTGAGCCCCTTGGGGGGGTTTATACCTGTTGGATCCCACCATCCAACCAGGACAGTGACCCTGGGCAAGGGCCCCTCTGCCAGGAATCCCTGCCCTAATGCCAGCTACCCTGAGCCCTTGGGCAGCAGAACATTTGTCAGGGCTGCTGCTGGAAAAGAGATTTTGCACAAAATCCAAGAATTCAGAGGAATCCAAAGCCATGATTTGGGGCTCATTGTTCACTTCCAAAAGGCAGCCTGGAGAAACCCTGCAGAGGGAGAAGGTCCTGCCCTGCAGATTGGAGCCAGGCCCAGGAAGAGCAGCCAGGAGCTGGGCTGAGCATTCCCCATTTCCCCTCAGGATGATCCCAGGGGACAGCCCGTGCTGGGCACCCCCCGTGTGTCAGGGTGGGCAGGGCGGGCAGGGTTCCCGCACAGCACATACCGTACTTAGCTGCCTTCGCTGCTGCTGCCGCCGACGGCACCCCTGGGGACAAGGGAGACAGGGACCCTCAGCCACCATGGCCCCACAGAGCCGGGCCACGGGGACAGGGCTCCTGGAACAGTCACCTGCCACCCCGGGGACACCTCCGACGCCGGGCACCGCCCCGGGGACAGCTCCGACACCGGGTACCAAGCCAGGGACACCTCCGACTCCGGGCACGAGGCCGGGGACGCCGCCCACACCGACACCGGGAACGCCGGCGCCTGCCGGGAACAAGAGGGGACAAATCAGAGCTGGCTGCAGCAAGAGCCCAAAGGTGGCACCTGCCATGGCTCTGTGTCACCCTCGTGTCCTGGGGACCGGAGCATCCACGGCCTCATCCAGGAGAGACCCCAGCGGGGCAGGGCAGGGATCAGCCCCGTGACTCTGCCAGCGATTGCCAGGAAGTCACCAGCACAGGGACCACAAGGACCCTCATCCTGACAGGGGCCCAAGGTGCTCCTTGTCATAGGGACATCAAGCCTTGCAGCCAGACAGGCCACGCAGCAGAAGTGGCTGGGTGTCCCCAGCAGGTGTCTGGGAGGGCACTGGTCAGACTGGGGAGCTGACAGCCTGGACCTGCTGGCACACGTTAGTGCCGCACGGACAAGCATCAGGTCACTTCTGCAAGGACTGAGTGTCAGAGGGCTTTGTCCTCATGGACAGCAGGGCCACCACAGCACTGAGCAAGCACTGCTGACTTCCCGCCCGAATTCCTGAATCCCATCCTTCCCTGGGCCAGTGGAGGGATTTTTTTTCTACAAAGTGTGGAAGAGAAATGGAAGAGAGTGGGCATCAGTGGTTTAACCCTCAAATGAGAGCTGCCACTGACCATAGCTCCTCCTGGGGACTCCCAGGGCTCTGCAGTGAAGATGGAGGAGAAGGTCCTGGGACCTGGCCAGGTACCAACTGCTGGCTCTGCCTTTTGGAGCAGCACGTGGAGGAGGCCTGTCCTGCACAGAACCTCAGGGCCAGTTCTGACTCCTCCATTGGCCCAAGATCAAGGCATCCCTGCTGTTTGGCCATATCCATGTCTCCAGTGAGCCCCTTGGGGGGGTTTATACCTGTTGGATCCCACCATCCAACCAGGACAGTGACCCTGGGCAAGGGCCCCTCTGCCAGGAATCCCTGCCCTAATGCCAGCAACCCTGAGCCCTTGGGCAGCAGAACATTTGTCAGGGCTGCTGCTGGAAAAGAGATTTTGCACAAAATCCAAGAATTCAGAGGAATCCAAAGCCATGATTTGGGGCTCATTGTTCACTTCCAAAAGGCAGCCTGGAGAAACCCTGCAGAGGGAGAAGGTCCTGCCCTGCAGATTGGAGCCAGGCCCAGGAAGAGCAGCCAGGAGCTGGGCTGAGCATTCCCCATTTCCCCTCAGGATGATCCCAGGGGACAGCCCGTGCTGGGCACCCCCCGTGTGTCAGGGTGGGCAGGGCGGGCAGGGTTCCCGCACAGCACATACCGTACTTAGCTGCCTTCGCTGCTGCTGCCGCCGACGGCACCCCTGGGGACAAGGGAGACAGGGACCCTCAGCCACCATGGCCCCACAGAGCCGGGCCACGGGGACAGGGCTCCTGGAACAGTCACCTGCCACCCCGGGGACACCTCCGACGCCGGGCACCGCCCCGGGGACAGCTCCGACACCGGGTACCAAGCCAGGGACACCTCCGACTCCGGGCACTGCCCCTGGACCTGGAGGAAAGCAGAGTGGTCAGACCCCCACAGACACCCCACTCTGCCACGGTGGGGACATGGTCTGTCCCACGGTCACAGGAGTCTCTTGGGCACTGGCTTTGTGGTGGGCTCCTCACTCATCCTAAAGCAGCTCCTCAGGGTACCTGGGATGTACCAAGGAATTTGATTCCCAGCTCCCTACACCCCTCAGGCCCCTGGCCTGGGGACTCCCAGGGTCCCCCATGGCTTTGGCTATACATCCCAGCTGCCTCAGGGCTGGTACGTTTTCTCTAAATGCTCCAATGTGCGATTTGCTCCTTACTTTTCTCCCACGGAGCAGTCAAGGGAGGAGCAGCAGAGATCTGCATCAGCAGGAGCATCCTTCACCAGGGAAGGACAGCTCAGCAGAGACACCAAGTCCCGGCCACCCTGCTGGCACCTGGCACTGCAAAGCCACATCTCATGGAGAGACCGCTTGTGATGGGCATGCTCTGCCCCCTGCCAGGCTGCTGCATCCCGAGGGGCCCAT
Organism: Vidua chalybeata; assembly: GCF_026979565.1. Classification (NCBI taxonomy): domain Eukaryota; kingdom Metazoa; phylum Chordata; class Aves; order Passeriformes; family Viduidae; genus Vidua; species Vidua chalybeata. Next base: position 813,716 of record NC_071549.1, on the reverse strand, counting down.
CAGCCCTTCATCACTGCTGGAAAAGCTGCTTGAGCTGGGACACGGGGCAGGGAGAGCACCCCAGAGGATGGGATAGGGGCTGCTGGCGCATCTGTGGAGCCACGCAGCCCCTGGCATCGATGCACAGCTTATCCCTGTCCCGAGATCTGTCCAAGGCAGCAGGAACTCACCAAAAGCTCCTGCCTTTGCCGCTGCCTTCGCTGCTGCTGCCGCCGCTGCCGGTCCTCCAACTGCCGGCATAGCGGGATAGAGTCAGGGACGTGGGATAAGGGAAGGAGACCCTCCCCAAGCCCCAGGACAGAGCCCTCTCATCGCCTCACCTCCAACTCCTGGGACACCGCCGATGCCGACACCAGGTGCAACTCCCGGGATGCCGCCAACGCCGGGCAAGACACCGGCTCCTGCCACGGGGGACAGCACGGTCAACGGGGACACGGGGACACAGCCAGCATCCCCAGGGCTGGGAGGGAGGGAGCAGGGAGAGGGAGAGGCTCCCTGCTGGGAAGATGGGTGCTGTTTGTGCCACGGAGGGCGACTCACCAAGTTTCGCTGCTGCCTTCGCCGCCGCCGCCTGTGCTCCAACCCCTGCGGAGGGACACAGGCACTGAGCCACTGCAGTCCTGAGACCATTCCCACCTCAGCTCCCCCACCCCACAGGGACCCTGGGGACAGAGCACTCCTGCCAGCATCCGTCCCCCTCTCCTGTGGGAGGTGCTGCTCCCGTCTAGGCTGTCCCTGCAGTCCCCAGACAGCCGGGCAGTGCCCAACTCCCATCCAGGGGCCGGCAAGGGGACACGGTGTGCGCTCCACTGCCGTACCCGAGCCAGTCCCCACCCTGGGACTGCGGGGTCGGAGTGTACCTGTCCCGGTAGGGTATCCTGCCTTTCCTGCCAGGAGGCCGGCTCCTATCCCGCCGGGCCTGAGGCCTGCAATCACAGCACAGCGGCAGAGCCAGGTCAGGCACTGGCCAGGGGAAGGACAGCGAGACAGACAGAGCGGCTCCCTTGGATCTCCTGCCCTGGCATCAGAGCATGCGAGGGGTTGCCAAAGCCAGCTCCTCCCCACTTGAGATCCCAGTTCAAACATCTCTGTCTGAAGCTGGAGTGGCTCAGGGTGTATCCTATGGATTAACAGCTCCCAGGAATGCCAGGAGAGTTGCGTTCCCAGGCTGGTCCACAGCCACCATGGGCAAGGCACGAGGTCCCCAGTGGACCACTTCACCCTGGGAGCAGGATATCCCTCACACCACCCTGAGGGTCGGTGGCCACGAGGTCATGGTGGCAGCCAGTGGAGCCACGAGGAGTGAGGACACAAGCACTCACCATGGGGCAGCTTACCATTGGTGTAGGGCAGTCCATAGCCACCTGGAGATGAGAGGAGAGGAGAGAAGGAGGGGTTAGCACCTGGCTGCTGCCAGCCCTGTCCCCTCTGCCCCACGGCATGGCCCTGCTCTGTCAGGGCCCTGCGGCACTGGCCCAGGGGCTCCGTCCACTGTGACAGTGAATCCTCCGGGATACAAACCCCCGTGCTGGAGCTGGGCCAGGAGATGCTGTTCTCCCTCACCTTGGAAGCAGTGACTGAAAGAGCCGCCCCCTCTGAGCCCAAGCCGAGGGCTGTGGCGCCTGAAGCTGTTCTGCAGGAGCCTCCCATGACCCCGCTCCAGCGAGGGGTCCCGCGGGAGCCCCATGGCAAGAGCTGTACCCAGCTGGCTGCACACCGGCCAGCTCCGAAGGAAAGGTTTTAATTGGAATCAGGGCTTGGGAGCCTCGGCTGAAACGTGACCTCATTAGGAGGTCAGAGCAAAGGGACAGGGAGGGATTATGAGCTGGGAGATAGTGGCCAGGGAAATGTCTCCTTGCGAAAGAGCCGGATCCCAGCACTTGGAGTGGCGGGGATGCCCCTGACTCAGCAGGGACCGTGGGCTTGGCAGCCAGCAGTTCCCAGCTCCCATCACTGCTGGCAGCAGCCCGAGGCCATGGGCTGCCACGTTCCCGGGGAGGACACCTCGAACTGCACGCAGGGTGGGGGCCGTGGGCAGGGATGTGGCTGCCTGCAGCCAGGATGGAATTACCATGGCACAGCATCTCCTTGAGCACTGGACACCATCCCTTCCCAGCAGCCAGCATGTGGGGACCAGATTTCCCTCCATCCTGCCAGGCAATCCCATGGTGTCCCACACCAGCACAGCAGTGCTGGCAGGCAGAGGTTCACAGTGAGCTGTGCCAGGTGTCCCCCACCTGGAGGGCCATCCTTGCCCATCCAGGGCTACCTTATCAGCACCTTGCTCACCCTAAAGCTGGGAAAGGGGTGACACACAAGGAGGTGACTCCAAAGGTCAGAAGTCCAAGCCTTAAGTCTCCAAGGGTTTTGCCGGGTCCAAGTCCAGCTCTCCACCACCCCCAGCTGGATGGCAAGGCAGCCCCTGCCCTGGGGCTGTGTCCATGGGAATGTCACCAGCACTGCCAGCAGGCTCAGGCCGATGCACACACTGGAAGGGCTCTGTGCAAACCAATGTCACCCAAGCACCAAGCACAGCTGGACACTGGGGAGTGCTCCCCATCCCTAGGGCATCAATGAGACCCTGACCTCAGCCACAGCTTCAGACTGAGCCTCCAGGGAGGTGGGTGACCCCAGGGCCACCTGCTGAGTGGGGACAGCCCAGGAGCAAGTCATCTAAAGAGATTATTTTCCACTGAAAATGTTGTTTGTCCCACTGTCCCCTCATCCCCTCTCAACCTGGACCTACTGCAGCAGGGACAGTGCAGGGGACAGCCCACGTGTGGCAGCCCCGGATCCTCCACAGCATCAAGGCGAGAGCCTCCACAGCCAGCAGGACAGCCTGTCCTTGCACGGCCAGCCCCGAGCCCTCAGAGGTGACAAACTGGCATCTCCCAGCATCCCAGGAAGGTCTGGAGACACCCCCACTGTCCAGGTCCCTATCCTGGGGCCGGCACCCAGGCAGGGTCCACCGGCAGCAGGGCTGAGTCTCCTCAAGGATCATAACTCTGCTCTGCTGTAGGAAACCGGAGTGGGCCAGGGATCCCTGCTGCTGCTTGTGGCCACGGGCCCTGCTGGGGGGAAGCCAGCACAGCTGCTGGGGCTGGAGCTGTGCTGGGATGTGCTGCCTGCTGTGGGCTCCTCTCACTGAGGCTCTCCTGCTTCCAGCAACTTGTTTGGGTGCATGGGGAAACGCCTGCGGACTTCCAACGCATGCGCCAGCACCCCAGGGATGGGGGCCCTGCCCGGATGGGGCTGCCCTCCTCCTCGGGATGCACTGGGGAGCAGTCAGGTGGCAGCATGACCCCTGGAGGGCACAGAACCTGCCACTGTCCCTCCGTGGGCATGGCTGCCAGGGACAGGCAGAGCTGGCACCTGGCACAGGGCTGGGAGGGGACAGTGCCAGAGCAGCCCGGGCTGGGAAAGGGGTGCTGAGCTCCCCCGGGCTGACCTGGGCTGGGACTGAGCCCCATCCAGTGGGCAGTGGGCAGTGGGGACAGAGATCTGCCTGGAGCGCCCAGGTGGCCTCAGCTACAGCTCCTTGAGCCAGGACACCTGGCCCAGAAAGCAGACCATCCCTGCAAGGGCTGTGCCTTGCGCCAGCAGGAGGTGGCAGGGACATCCCAGGGTGGCCTGGCGCAGAGCGTGTCCCCAGAACGTGACCCTTCCTACCTTACAACAGTCGGAGAGAGGCACAGCATTGTCCACGTGAGCCGGGGGCAAGACCACAGGCATCACCCCAGGAGCTGCCCGTGGTGTGCCACAGGCAGGGCAAGGCACAGCCCCTGGCTCTGTGCTGTTGTCCCAGGGCCAGCACAGGCACTGCCAGGTCCAGGGGACCTGTGGGCACCGTGCCTCAGCCCTGGGGAACGGCGGGTCCTTCTCCTGACACTGCTGGGGATCCTTCACCCACGGTGAAGCTACTCTGCTGGCTGTGGAGCTTACCTGGGAGCTTAGGAGCTTTGATGGGATAACCCAGAGGGACACCGGGCTGCTGACCTCCAAAACCTCCCAGTCCTGCAAACCAACAGCAGACTCTCACCTGGAGCCCGTGCCACAGCTGCCACCAGTCCCGGAGGGAGGGGGGTGCCCCAGGGCACCCCGGCAGAGGAGAGTGGGTGGCTTGGGAAGCCCTGAGGCATCTTCTGGTGTGGGGAGACCATGGCTGTGAGGAAGAGGCTTGGGAAGGAAGAGAAGGACAGGCTAGAGAGACGGGACACTCACCAGGGATTCCTCCAAAGGCTCCAACTCCTAAAAGGAAACACAGAGACACCTGTGTGAGCCCTGGGATGCTCCTGGAGGCCCAAATTTACCTAAGTGGATTCAGCTTTAGGTTGGCTTCACTGCCAAGTGCCCTTTAGGGCTGTGACCCCAAAAGCTGGGCTGGGGTACCAAGCTGGAGCCAGCCCTGAGCCAACCCCAGTGTTCCAAGGGGATTGAGGGGACCTACCTGGGGCTTTAGGCTTGACTCCAGCTCCAGTGGGGACTCCGGGCAGCACTCCCACACCAGGGAAGCGAACACCTGGAGCAGAGACCAGAGGGGTGACCGGGGGGCTCACTGGGGATCTTACTGCTACCCAAGACCCCCACACCCAGCTTCCAAATCCCTGTCACCCATGGCACCCTCACCCTCGAGGGCTTGCTGGGACTGCCCTGTGCCAGCTGCCTGCACCTCCAGCTGCCAGGAGGGGTTTGCTTCAGGCCTGGAGCTGCCTGTGGAACAGACTGGGAGCCTGCAGGGAACAGGGCACTCAAGAGGGGTCCCACTGGTGACAGCAGGGCCGCAGCCAGGCCTGGGCAGGGCTCTCTGCCCTGGTGATGCTCGGTGGCCTGGGACCAGACAGGGCTCTCCAGCCCTCCAGGGCAGCAGACAGTCTTGTGGCCTCGTGGTCGTTTGGGTTGGATTTTTGGGTTTTGAGTTTCCTTTTGGTTTGGGGTTCTTTTTCCCCTCCTACAACTGTCTTTCATTATAAATCGAGCGTTTTCAGACATGGAAAAGACATTCCTGACCAGCAACATGCTTCGGACAGTGTCGAAACATCTTGTTTTCACAAGTTTTCCTCCCCCAAATTACTTTGCACTGAGGAATTCCTCTCTCCCGCCACCTCCTCCCCCTCCTTCCCTCGCACCAGCCCTGGTGGCTGTGCCAGCTCCTCTCCCAGTGCTGGTGCTGCCTGCTCCCGCCAAGCTTGGCACGGGATGCAGGTGCCGGGTCCCCCCATGCCTTTGGCATGGTGGAAATGTCACTGTAACCTCAGCCAAGGGGTTTGGAAGCTGTGGGGAGCAGCAGGATGCAGGTGGGCAGCAGGGCAGGGTGCTCTCCCCACGGGGGTGCTGGCACTGGGTGAGGACCACATGAGAGGTTGGGGTGCTGCTGGTGGGGCAGGGACCCCCTCGGGGCTGGGGTGCTGCTGGCAGGATTGGCACCCCCTCAGGGTTGAGGTGCTGACGGTGGGGTGGGCACCCCCAGCTCACCTGCTCCGGGGAGCACGCCACCTGGAAAAGCTCCAGGAATCCCAGCACCTGCAGGCAAAAGAAATTCAGGGATGAGGGGCTGGATGGAGTTGCTCCCCGCCCCGGCCCCGACGCCGGGGCCGTCACCTACCTGGTATTTTAGGGGCTTTCCCTGCCGCGCCAAGGCCGGGCTGCACCGCGCCCGGTACCACGGCACCTGCGGGCAGCAGAGACCCCTGAGCCCCGGCCCAGCTCCTGCCCACCATGGGGACGGCTCTGCCCCAGGCTTGCCTCTGCTGGGAGCGAGGGGTATTTCCTACCTGTGGAGACCCCGAGGCCACCAGGACCAGCAATTCCACCCACGCCTCCAATGCCAGCACCTGGGGGCATTGGGAAGAGGGGTGTACCTGCGGCTGGCTGCAACGGTGCCAGAGAAGGGACAAGCTCAGGATGGCCCTTGGGGGGTGAAAGGGATTCCCTGAGGAAGTCCCAGGGGTGGGTCCCCCATACTGGGCACGGGGACCAGGCAGTTCTGTGGTCTTTGCTCCCGGGGGCTCAGGTTTGGCCAATTCCTCGCGCCTGGGACCCTCCGAGTCACTGGGGAGCCCAGTGAGAGCATCGGCTCCTGCCTGCAGCCCCAGCTCCAGGGGGAAATCTGTCCTGGCCCAGACTCCCAGGGGATACCAGGAGTCCCGGGGGCTGCCTGAGCCCCGGGATTGCCTTGCCCAGACCCCCCCAGCACTCACCAGCTTTTGCAGCAGCCTTGAGCGCCGCGGCCGAGGCAGCTCCCGGGAACACCCCCCCGGGGAAGGCAGCTCCGGGGAACAGGCCCGCAGCACCTGTGGGGAGAACAATCCGCATCAACACCCTAAAAAATGGCCGCTGAGAGGGTGTCCTGCCCTCGCGGTGGGCACAGGGGGTGGTGAGCCGTGGGGGCTGCGTGGCAGTGCCAGGGCTGGCGTTAGGCTGGGCAAGGTGGCGTTAGCAGGCACTGCCCTGTCCTGCATCCCCCAAATTCGTGCTCCCATCCACATCCCACCTGGCACACACAACACCTGACCCCCTGCAGTGGATGCTGACACCCCTGGAGGCCCTGGCTGACCCCCTGCAGGCACTGTCCCTCTGCTGCCGGCCCTGCGGGGACTCCAGGTGCTTCCTCTCCTGCGGGGTCACCCCGCTGTGGTTGATGTCATCATGCTGGGGGACCTCAGGGTGCCTGTTGGGTGCCTGTGGTCCCTCAGGTCTGGGAAGGGCACCCAGCCCAGATGGGACCCACCCAGCACGCTCTGGAGAGCTGTGGAGATGGGGACAAGGGATGTGCTGTCTCCAAGGTGGGTCTCTGGGGACATCACCCCGGGGATGGCCCGGAGCAGGGGGGACAGCGGTCAGTGCTCACCTGGCTGCAGGCCAAGGGGGCCGAGTCCCCCAAGTCCTCCGACCCCTAGAAAGAGAAGCGGGGTGAGGTGGGGGGTGGCCAGGCCCAGAGGGACAGAGGAGTCCCTGTGGCACCGTGGGGATGGGAGAACAGCCCAGGGACGGGCACAGGGATGGGTGACAAATGTCCTCGCCAGCACTTGGGTCCTCCATCCCATTCCTTCTGCTTCACCCACCCCCCATCCTGCCGGGCCACAAGGGGACAGAACCAAAATGTTTATGGCTGAGGAATGAGTCCCTGGGTCTCCGGCCAGCGCTGCCTTCCAACATCTGGGGCTCATCAGCCCTCGCTCCCTCCAGGCGCAAATTCCGGAGCCGCTGGCTCCGGGCGTGGACACCGCTCCGGCTGGGCCCTGCAGCCGCCCCGCGTTTGGTTTTAATTACGCCGAAATAAAGGGCCTTGTTTTTCTTTCCACGAGCTGAAATCTGAGCAAACGGAGGCTGTCAGCCCCCGCCTCGGGCTGCAGCTCCCACTGCGCAGCCGGGCCGACTCGGGGGGCCAGGGGCGCGGGGTACCCCTGCCCTGGGCACAGTGGGGACCCCTGGGGTGGGCACGGAGCGGACCCCAGGGTCTGCCTGAAGCAGCATCTCTCCATGGGGATCAAGGCGCCGGGCAGAGAGTGCCGGGACAAGGGGGAGTGGTTTGAACCGAAAGAGGAGAGATTTAGATTCGATGTTAGGAGGAAATTCTCTGCTCTGGAGGTGGTGAGGCCCGGGCACAGGGTGCCCAGAGCAGCTGTGGCTGCCCCTGGATCCCTGGCAGTGCCCAAGGCCGGGTTGGACGGGCTTGGAGCAGCCTGGGACAGTGGAAGGTGTCCCTGCCTGTGGCAGGGGTTGGAACTGGACAGGCTTTAAGGTCCCTTCCAACTCAGGCCATTCTATGATTCCGTGATTTCCCTTGGCCCCAGATATTGCATGTTCAGTCCCTGCTGCCCCAGGCTCTGTGCCCTCCTGCTGCACACCCTCCTGCCAGCATCTCCCCTCCCTCCTGGTAATGTACCCTCTCCCCAGCACTCCTAGGCCAGGCAAAGCCCGGTGTGGGCTGCAGGAGCCTCTGCAGAAGCTGCTTGGCCCCGAAGGCAGGCAGGTGGAGGCACTGCCAGCTTCCCACCAGGACACTGGCTCCTGCTTTGCATCTGCTCCCGCAGCTCTGGCGCAGCTTTACAGGCAGCAAGCACCCCCAAAGGGTGGTTTGGGAGGCTGGGGGCAGAGGGCAGCGCTGAAGCAGGGTGTGGGCGGGAGGCTCCTGGAGGCTCCAGCGGCAGGATTAGTGTGGCAGGGTAGGGCTGGGCGTGCCTTGGCCAGCTGGGGTCCCCCTTGGCCACGGAGAAGCAGCGTGGAGGCAGCAGTGGCTGGGAAATGTCCCAGGCACTGGCGTGCCTGGAGGTGGTGAGAGCCAGGGAAAGGCTTCTTACCTGGTTTGGGAGGTTTTCCTGCAGCCCCGAGTCCTAGGGGAGAGCAAGTGGAGGGAGAGGGGTCAGAGCTCTCCTCCCTCCGAGCATGCCCGGGCAGGGCACACGTGGGACAGGGCAAGCCTCGTAGCAGACTCCCTGCCCAAACAAGGCAGATCTACTGGGCATCCTGCCCCTCTCCCCAGCCCAGCACAGCCTGTCTGGGGGTCCCAGCACTCACCTGCTCCCAAACCTCCAACTCCAGCACCTGCGAACAAGGGCACAGTCTGAGCACTGCCCCAGGAGCACCCAGCACCTACCCAGGCTCCTGAGAGTCCCTGGAGAGGTGGGGAGGGTCACTCGGGTGTCGGGGATGTGTCATCCCCCTTGGCATGTCGCCAGGATTTTGACTGAAGTTCTGGGGGCAGGCTGTGACCTCTGAGCACCACCTGTGGCCAGGGCTGGGCAGGGTCTAGGTGCCAGCCCTGGGCTAGGGGTCCCCAGGGTAAGCCTGGCACTGCCACCCAGTCATGTCCCCACACCCTGGAGCTGATGCTGAGTCCATGCTGAGCAGCCAGAGGAGATGTCCCCATGTCACCTGATCCTGGCTGGCAGGTCCCCAGCCTTCCATGGTGTCTCAAAGGCATTCAAGGACCCCCCCAGGCACCTGACCATCCTTGCAGACAGGGTGATGCCCCCTCCTAATGTTGCCTGGGCCCCCTTACCTGGGAAAAAACCTCCTCCTGGGACTCCCCCTCCCGGGATAGCACCAGGAACCCCTGCAAGAGAAGAGACCCTTGTTAAAATCCTCCCAGAGGTCCCAGGCAGGGAGGCAGGGGGCTCCTCCTGGTTCTCCTGCTGCTCCCTGCAGAGGAGTTGGGGTGTGCAGCTCGAGGGCAGGTCCCTGCCTTTCCTCACGTCCCTGTTTGCCTGGGGTGACAGTGGTGGCAGAGCTTGGAGGTGCCCCAGCTGGGACCCAGGCGTGGCACCTTGGTGGAGGTGTCAGCAGGACCTGGCCTGCATGGGAAGGAGGGAGGGACACAGGGCTGGCTGCTGTCCAGCTCTGCTTCCCAGCTCCTGTCCCATCCCACCGCCAGGGCCGTCTCCATCGCCTCCAGCCTCATGTGGCTCTGGGGGGGTGTCTGGGTATGGCCAGGGACGTGGGGCTGTCCCAGCCCATCCCCACAGTCCCTGATGGTCCCAGCCAGGCCTGAGCATCCTCTGGGGCTGCCCCAGGATCCTTGGATGTGTCCTGTCTGCTGAGGTGCCAATGGGAACGGCCAGCTCAGGCCAGCGGCACTGAGGTGACAGACTGGGGGGCCACTGCTGAGACCCACGGAACCCCCCTGTGTCCCTCTCCCTGTCTGTGTGGCACTAAGGTCACCACCCAGGTACCAGCACTTCCCACGGCATCTCAGCTCATGCTCAGAGGCCACAAGAAGGTTTTTCTGTCTGTTTTGTACACTGGCAGTGGTATGTCTGCTGCAGGCCACCAGGCTGCCACCTCCAGCTGGCCCCCCAGCTGCACCAGGGCCGTGGGTGGGCCAGGGACTTGCAGGTGGGTTGGGGACACGAGGGGGCTGCAGTGCAGAGGGAAGCTCCTCTTCTGGCAGCGGGAGAGGGGTTGTGGTGGGGTTTGCAGGACAGAGCAAGGCAGGGGGGCTGCCACGAGGCTGTGGGGGGCTGCCGTGGCCGCGGTCCCCGTGGGGAGCTGCAGCCAGCCCCACTGCCTGTGCTGCCACAGGGGATGGGCTTCAGGGGGCACGGGCACTGTGGGGGCCTGGCTGGGACCTGAGGACCTGCAGTGGCCTCCCCAGGCCCAGGAGGTGGGTGCATGCAGTGGCACAGCCCTGGCAGCACCACCATAGGCTGTGCAATACCATGGGGCTGGGCAGGGCAGTACCAGCTCCATGGGGGACAAGTGGCTGGCAGGGCTGGCAGCTGGCAGGGCTGGCACAACAGAGCAGAGCACGTTGTGCTGCACATCTCCATCACAGATGTGGGGCAAACGCTGGGGGGCGTCCCCTGCACTGTGCCCCACCAGTGGCAGGGGTGAGGGTGTCCCCTGGGCTCTGCTCACGTGTCCTTTCCACCCTGGGCACCCGGCAGAGATGCCCAGCCCCCCACAGGGATGCACCAGGGTGTCAGGACACACCCGTGTGTGACAGGGGTGTCGGGCTGTGCGTGCACAGGAGATGTCGGGACGCTCAGTGACAGGACAAGACATCAGCAGCAGCAGGGGCAGGAGCCGTGCCAGGACCCAACACACAGCCCCAGGTCTGTGCCCCCCTGTATCCCCTCCCGAGGTTCCGCCAGTGTCCCTTGGACAGGACGGGACACGTGCTCAGCCCTCTGGCACGGCCCGGCCCCCGGCCAGGGGGTTCCGGAGCAGCTCCTCGTCCCGGCCAGGGCTGACAGAACGGCTCCTTTTCCCGGCACATTCCCCGCCCACACCACCCCCCCCCCCACCACCCCCCCCCCCCCCCCCAGCCTGGAAAAACACAGCTCCAGCTCCTGCCTTATTTCCCAACAAACTCCAAGCGCCCGCACAGCGCAAGTTCTCCCTCCCAGCCCCGCTGCCGCTGGGAGCCAGTGCCGGGCACGGCCAGGGACCCTCGGGCACAGCCAGGGACTGTCGCCCCCCGGGAGGGGATGCTCAGCCCCCATCATACTCCCCGGCCTCAGACCCCAAAACCAGGCAAGGTCCCTGGTGCTGGGGTGACAATGGGGGACCCGGACTGACCTTCCCTACCCCTCTGTCCCCCTGTGCCAGTGCTGAAGACTCCCAAGGAAGCTGGGACAAAGATTTCTCACAGCATCCCTGTGGTGTGGGGAGCACAGAAATGTCCAGGTGTCATCTGCCTACAGCCACAGCTGCCAAACTCATCCCTTTATCACCATCACCACCCTCCTGGGGCACCGAGGGTCCTGCCAGGAGGGTCCCACTGTGGTGACGCTGTCACTGCCCGCTCCTCAGGCACCATCCCAGAGACAGGGCTCCGTGCCTGGACACATCTGGGCAGGTTGCAGGGGCTGTGCTGGTCTATCTGCTGTTCCTTGCCCAGATCAGAAGGTGGGTGGGGGGCAGGTCAGCATGGCCTGGCAGGAGATGGGATGGCCCAGAGGCAGTGGGATGGGTGGCTGGGTGGTGGCTTTAGGGGGATAAACCTTTCCCTCAGGAGCTCTTCCTGACCAGCTGTGCTGCCAGGCATGGCCAGATCTGCACTGCCCTGGACATTCCTTCACAAGCTGCTCCCCCAGAGCCCAGCTCGGAGCTGTTCCCTGGTGCAGGCACTGCTGGGGGGTCTCTCCAGATCCCCCCAGCATCTCCAGTCTCTCCCCCTGGCAGCACCACCGAGCACAGGTGTTGGTGACAGCCCACACACTGGTGACACCGTGACCACACTGGGCTCTGGCCATCACTCTCTGGTCATCTCTGTCCTTGCCCAGCCTCAGGGCCAGCAGCCCCCAGCCCAGTTTGGGGTCTGTGTGCTCCTATTTGTCCTCTCCACTCATTCCCTTGGCACATCAGGGAAGGGGAGACTGAGTCAGCAGCTTCCCAGCGCTGAGGGAGCCCTGTGCTGCCTCTGCTCTGAGCCTGCCAGGACCCTGGGAAGGGGATTTTCCTGGGCTCCCAGCCTGTCTCCTGGGCATGGCTGGCTGTGAGCCTGCATCCCACCCCAGGGATGGCTTCTCAATCCAGGGGCCAGAGAATTTGCAGCCACTCGTGCAGCCCCAGCTGTGTCAGGGTGTGAGCCGTGGAGGTGCTCAGGATCTGGTGTGGAGTCTCCTTGTTTATGGGAACGGGACTTTTCCCCCCACAGCTCTATCCACAGGTGTGGATATCCATGCTGTTCCGCTGCCAAAGCTGCTTCCGATCCTGGTTGGATCGGCTGCATCATTTTTATCTGCTTGCAGCTCCCTTCACAAGCCAGAAATGCAGAGGATTTCTCTATTCCATAGGTTTTGAGACCAAGAGCAGGATGGAGAATCCAGCACAGGACACGCTCATTCCTCACCCCTCTCTGTGCCCATGGGCACCCGCTCCTGGAGGAGCCTCTGTGCAAAACCACCAATATTTCCCCTCTTCCCTCATTCTGCTGTTTTCTTTTTCTTGGGAGAAAGTTATGGAAACATTCGGTCTCCAAGCGACTTTGAAGCCGTGCTGCATCCCGGGCCGAGCTCGCTGGTAGCAGCTCGGGGGGAGCGGGGGGGCTGCTGCTGGGGCCTGGCTCCTCTCCAGCCCCCCTGAAGCTCCAGCTTTCATCTCCGAGCGCTGGCGGATGAGCTGCACCCTGCCAGTTGTGAGGGGAGGGAGCAGCCCCGCAGGCCAGGGTCCGGCTGGGGAGGGGAGATGCCATCCCAGCCCCACCCTGGGGACCTTGGCTGTCCTCGGAGGGTCCCCACAGCCCTGGGCTGGGTGCTACCACACCCAGTGCCTGCCCCTCTGCACCCACCCGAGCTGCTCCCCATGGGCCCAGAGCCTGCAGGCCTGGGACCTCCCCAGGGCCCCTCTTGTCCCTCCTGGGGGTGTCAGTGCTGGGGGATCCCCTGTGCTCCACACAGGAAGCACTGAGGGATGGATGGAAGCTCTGAGGGATGGGTGCCCTGCTCCAGATGCTGGGACAGGCTGCACTTGGCACCTTTCGGGAATCACGGCACCTCCCCCCTACAGTGACCTGTGTCCAGCTGTGCAGATCCCCACAGTGCCAGCACAGCTCTGCTCCCCAGGGGCAGATCCCCAGGGGCTGATCCTGACCTGCTGCTGGGGGTTTCCTGAGTGCTTCCAGCTCAGCCTGTTGGCACTTCCCTGAGGTGACAGCCTGGGTATGAATCCGTCAACCCTGGGATGTCTCAGGGTTCCCTCTCCTGCCAGGAGATTTTGAGCTACACTGGCAGCCAGTGCTGGAAGACATGGCCCTGACCATCCCCAGCACCCCGAGATCCCCCCTCACCATGCCACCATGCCTCTGTGCCAGCTCTGTCCCCAAGGGCTGGTTTGCCAGGAGCAGGGGTGAGGCACCAGGCTGCAGAGGCACTGCTCAGTCCTCCATGGGAGAGCCTTCTCCCATGTCCCACCAGCACTGGGACCATCTCCAGGGTCAGCTCACCTCTTCTGTGAGCTGCTTCCCAAACCAGCAAACACACCTGGGGACTGAGCCAGGGCCCAGAGTGGGGCCAACAATCCCAAACTGCTCGGGAACTGCTGCAGGGTCTCACCCAGGGTCCAGATTCCTCCAGAGACAGTCCCAGCTGGCCACGGCTTGAAGGATCAGAACAAAGCCAGCCTGGACCAGTGAGCCACATCTCTCTCACTGCCAGAGGTGGAGAGTGCCCGGGACTGAGCACATCCCATCCAGCACCCTGAGCAGGATTAGGCACCAACAGCAGCTCAACTTCCCAGACACCTCCAGGCTCTGGGTCCCACTGCCTGTGCAGCCAGGGCCAGCCAGCCTGAGCTTGGGGTCCGTGAGCTGCAGGGCACGGGCAGATGGAGCTGCTCAGAGCTATGCCCGTGGTGACAGGTGGCCCAGCCTGTGGCTGCCCTGGTGCCCATGCAGCCCTGGCATTGCCCACAGTATCCTGCCCCCTCTCCTCCTTCAGTCCTAAATCCTCTCTGTCCAACAAGCCCCACACGACAGCCCCGGCACCAACCCCGTGGCCAATGGTGCCTCTGCCCATCACACGCTCTCCTTGGCACAACCACCCTGCTCTCCAGAGGTGACTGTCCCCTCCCTGGTGGTGCTGTCGCCTCCTCAAAGCCCTCTGCCCAGTTTGGTCACTTCAGTGGTGGCTCTGAATCTGTGCTCAGCTGTTCTCCCCACCTGAGTGGGAGCTCAGCTCCCAGTCTGACGCCGAGACAGGGGCTGGTCACCGGGCAGGCATCGGCTGGTCACCGGGCAGGCACTGGCAGGGCTGCGTCACACGGCTGGGACACAGAGCCCTGTGCCGGCCGGGCTGTGTCACACGACTGGGACACAGAGCCCTGCGCTGGCTGTCACCTCCCCGCCCCGGCCGCGTGTGCCACACCTGCGTGTGCCTGGGCTGGGTTGTCACACAGCGCTGGGACCGCGCTGGGACAGGGACCCGACGCTGGTGGCACAAGGGCGATGAGGGCGGTGTGAGGGCCCCCCGGCACCCCCAGCCTGCGGTTCGGGTGGGTCGAGTCGCTCTGCAGCTGCAGCAGCCCCGGGGCTGTCACGGCCACACACTGAGCAGCCCACAGTGCACACAGTGACTGCGGGATGCTGCCACCCACCCACCGCCCTGAGCTCCCGCTGCCATCGCACCGCGGGGTGACAGCTGACACCTCCCCCGGCCCCTCGCACTTCTAAGTCCCATGGGAGTTTGGTGGCCACCCCTGGTGTCCTGCCTGCGTGTTCCTGAGCCCTTCGTACCTCCAAGCCTCTCATATTCCCTAGCCTCTCATGCCCCCAAACCTCTCATGCCCCCAAACCTCTCATGTCCCCAAACCTCTGGTGTCTCATCAGGACACCCCTCTCAACCACCCCCTGACAAATGCTTGGTGCAGCGGTGCCGTTACCGACTGCTCCGTGTCACCCTCGGTGACATCCTGTCCCACCCGGGCATGGCACAAACCACCTGTCGGTTTGGGGAGCAAAGAGCCCTCGGCGGAGGTGGCACCCGGAGCCTGCCCACCCACCCTCGGGGAGGCGGGCAAGGTGGGCGACCGTCCCTGCTCGGGGCAGGGCAGCCGAGGCAGGCGAGGGGCAGGCGAGGGGTTGCCCGGAGGGTGGGGGTGTCGCAGCCCCGGTGCCGGCGGAGGTTCCCCGCAGGACCGGAGCGAGGCGCTGGCCGGGGTACGGAAGGAGCTTTCCGTTCCTTACCTCCTTGCTGAGTAGCCGGGAGGATGGAGAGGAGGAGGAGGACTCCGGGGAGGAGGGGTGCAGCTGCCTGCCTTGCCATCTCTTGAAGCAATGCCTCCGTGCTCCCGCGGGCTGTGTGTTTTATCCCAGAGCTGCTTAATTGTTGCTTCCAAGGATGCGAGGGGAAGGGGAGGGGGGCGAGGAGGGAGGGGAAAAGGAGAGGGAGGGGGGGTAGAGGCACAGGACACTACGTCATGAGGAAAGGCCAAACACACACGAGCCTCTCCCGCCGATTGGGCTGGCTGCTCGGGGAGGGTTTTTTTCCTCCCCCCCCCCCCCCCCTTTTTTTTTTTTTTTTTTTTTTTTTTTTATTTTTTTTTTATTTTTTAATTCCTCGCTGCTCTCTCCAAGCCGACGCGCCTCTGCCAAAAAAGCTGGAAGTGGGGAGGAGCTGCCAAGGCAGGCGGTGGGGGAGGACGGGGGGCTGCTCCCACCGGCATGGGGACCACGGGGGTTTAGGGTGATGGATATGTGTCGCATCGCGACTGGCACCTGAGTGGTCTCGCATCCCGGGTGACACCGGGGGTTTTCGCATCCCGGGTGGCATCGGCCCGAAAGGGGACTGGGGGCAGGTGGGGACCGGCAGGGTGAAGGGGGTGCAGGCGGGAATTCGGGGGATGCCGCTCCAGTTGCGGGGCGTGATGGGATCGGCCGGAGGCCCGGTACCGTGCCCGATGCCAGTGCCTCGTGCACGGAGTCCGGATCTCGGTGCCGGTGCCAGTACCATTGCCCGGTGTCAATGCCAGGTGCCCGGATCCCGGTTGCAGGTGCCGGTGCCCGGATCCTGGTACCGGTGCCCAATGCCCGGGTCCCGGTGCCAGTGTCTGTGTCTCGGTGCTCGGATTCTGGTACCGGTGCCCAACGCCGGGTCCCGGTGCCAGTGCCCCGATTCCAGTGCCGGATCCCGGCGCCGATCCCGGTGTCCGCCGGCGGTGGCCGTTAGGTGGCGGGCGCGGGGTGTGCGGCCGCCGGCAGGACGGGAAAACCGAGCATTTTGCAGGAAAACGTGCAGCCGGGCCCCGGGGGTCCCCTCCCGGCCACAGGTGCCCTGGGGACACGCAGCGCCCGGCCTGGCCGGGTCTGGTGATGGACACGCGGCCTCCGCGACCCCCAGAGCCAAGCAAGAGGGGGGGTCTGGCAGCCGAGCCTCTTCCAGCCCCAGCCCTTTCAGAGGCTCCGGGTCCCTTCAGCTCCGAGCCCTGCGTGTCCCCACTGAACTCCTCATCCCCCTTCTCGGGGGGTGTCTCTGGACGGGGCTTGAGGACCAGCTGGGGCAGCAGCGAGTTAAATGGTGGGATCAGTCACAGTATCGTGGAATGGTTTGAGTTGGAAGGGACCTTCAAGACCATCCTGTTCCACTCCCTCCATGGGCAGGGACACCTTCCACTGTCGGAGGTTTCTCCAAGCCCCAGTGTCCAGCCTGGCCTTGGACACTGCCAGGGATCCAGGGGCAGCCACAGCTGCTCTGGCACCCTGTGCCAGGGCCTCAGCACCCTCACAGAGAAGAATTTCTTCCCAGCATCTAATATCTGACTCCCCTCTGTCAATATGAAGACATTCCCCTTATCCTGTCCCTCCATCCCTTGTCTCCAGTCCCTCTCCAGCTCTCCTGGAGCCCCTTTAGGCTCTGGAAGGGCTCTGAGCTCTCCCTGGAGCCCTCTCCTCTCCAGGTGAGCATCCCCAGCTCTCCCAGCCTGGCTCCAGAGCAGAGGTGCTTCCAGCCCTTGGAGGATCTCTGTGGACTCCTCTGGACTTACTCCAGCAGCTCCACATCCTTCTCATGCTGGGGACCCCAGAGGTGGGTAGAATACTGCAGGTGGGCCAGAGTAGAAGGGGAGAATCTGTGTGAAGAATCTCTGTGTGAATGAGAATCTGCTGTGTGGATGCAGGGCAAAGAATGCAAAATCACCCCTTCCATTGCAGGTCCAACACTGCCCCTTCCCCACATGCCAAGGGTTTGAGATTCTGCTTATCCCAGTACCTGACTCCTGGTGACCCCAATGCGCTGGGAGTGGGAGCACGTGCACGAAAATGCCCTGTCTGCACCCCCTTCCCGCTGGGCTCCCTGGCATCATTCCCCCCCCTTCCCCAGGCTCCTTCCACCGCTGCGGAAATTGGCAGCCAATTATCAGCAAATCCACCCGGTTCCTCTCCGCGCGAGGTGCGAAAGCCCGACCTGGCCGCCCACTTGCAGAAGTGTGAACTCAATCGCCGCTCGGGACCGGCCCTCCGGAGCCTGCCTGGCTGGCTTATCTCAGCTCCTTTCCCTTATTTTAGGGAAAGTGCTGATGGCTACGAGTGCAGGAATTGCGGGAGGTGGAAATCACGGAGCGTTTTGCCCTCCACACCCGGCGCTGAGACACACCGAGGAGGTGGAGAGGGGGGGCTGTGCATGAGCCCCTCGGTGGGCTCCGCACGGAGGAGGATTTTCTGTTCACCTGCACAGGGCAAAGGGCTGCGGGCTGGGGACACGGGGCACGAGACAGGGGACGAGCATCGGCAGGGACAGCGCAGCCGGGCTGGCCCCGTCAGTCCGTCAGTCCGTCCGTCCCGCTGGCGTTGCCAGGTGATGTAATGCTTGAGCGAAAACACACGCGGTCGTTAAACACGAGCTCCCCGCTCCAGAGGAGCGACGCGGGAGCAGATGGACGCGGGGATCGGCAGCTTTGCAGTGGCTCCAGCAGCCTCGGGGCCGTGATGTGGCCCTCGGGATGCAGCCCCCCGGGTGGGGCTGGCCGGGTGATGCATCCTCGATGCGAGCGTCTGCAAAACACGCAGAGAGCAGGGCTGGGAAAGCGGCCTCGCTGGGAATCAGAACTGGGGCAGTTGGCTGGCTCCGTGCAGCTCCTAGCCCTTGCCAGTGAAACGGCTCTGACTTTTGAATGCGTGTTTTGTACCTAGAAAGAATAGATGTGAGGCAAGATCTTCCCGCCCCTGGCACTCGTGACGGGGAACGGGATCCAAACCCTTTGTGATTTGGCCGGAGCGCTCGGTGAGCCGCCCGCAGGGATGGGCTGGGAGCGTTGCTCCGAGCTTGCAAAGTGTCAGGAGAAGCTGTGGGGAAGGCACAGAGACGGGCACAGTGTGATGGGAAAGTGGCAAAGCAGAAAGCGCTGCCCATAGCGGGGCCCATGCGGAAAAGGGCGGGGGGGCGTTTGCTGCATGGTGCAATATCGGGGTGAGAAAACTCACAACGAGGCCTGCAACAAGAGCACCTGCGGCTACAGCTTGTACTAACATGGGGGGCTCCTGGGAGCCATGGCAGCTCCAGGAAGGATGGATGCTTCCTGCAGCCGGTCGGTGGCAGGTGCAGGTTACACACAGCTCCCCCAAACGCTGACATAGTTACTGGGGGAAATGCCAAAGAGCCTTACGCTGCTGTGACACGCGCGGGGAGCTCTCCCGGGGGTAACACCGACATGCAAAACACAGAAGTAAACACCCCTTTGCCATAGCTACGAAGATCCCCACACCTGCTAGGCCCCCCGGATCCCATCCCTGCTCCTGGCGCTGTTGACGGTGTTGTCATAGGAAACGGCGCTGTCGGGGTGTGCCGGGGCCCTGCGGTGCCTGCGCTGGATGCGCTCAAAGGAAAGGTATGTGCGAGGGGCAGGTCACACGCATGGAGTGGCCTCGTCACCGTCCCAGGGAAGCTGAGGCTGGTAGGTGGCTTTGGAACAGCCAAACTCACCGCAATCGTGAGGGCCTGAAGTTTTCCTTCCTCCTGTGTCTCTGGTGAGCAAATGCTCCGTGTTTGGGGTGTGTGCCAGGAAGGTGGTGAAGGTGAAGGGACAGGGGAGCTGCCTCTTCCGATGCTGAGCATCCTTAGGTTTTCCTGCCTTGGTTCACTGTTAACTGTTGACCAATAGACTATCACCCCTGGATATGCTGTAGGAAGGACGCTCCAAACTAGAGAGACAGTCTGAAAAGGACACCTCTGTCAGACATCCCAGAGAAAATCCTCTCAGGACATGGAGCAGGAGGATTGTGAGGCATGGACAGGGCTCTGTGGTGCCTGGCAATCAGGGCGTCTGCTCAACCTTATTTTCAGCAAGCAAAACCTCTTTGTTTTGCCATCCCCCACTCAGAGGTGTTTTCACCAGCCCAGTGTTGTCCCCATGGCTCTCTTGATGTTAAAACACCGGGGATCTCCGGGTGCTCTGAGCATGGGTCCCCATCTCCTTCTCCCTTGTGCATTCCACCGCATCCTCCAGCACCTTCCCTGGGGGAAGATTTGACCCCGTGTACAGCCCATGCCACAGCCCAACAGGACACCCACGTGGGGCAGCCAAGGAGCCATCCAGCCTCAGTGTGAGTCTGGAAGCCACCACGGACATATTCCAGTGTCATGGGCAAGGTCATGTCTAGGATAAAAACATAGAAACATGGAATAGCCTGCATGGAAGGGACCTTAAACATCATCTGGTTCCAATCTCATTGCCCCCACTAATCCCAGATTGCTCCAAACTCTGTCCAAGCCTGACCTTGGACACTTACAGGATTGGATTTTCCCAATTGTCCCTGTACACTTGGTGCTGGGGTGTTTGTCAAGGCAGGAGAAGCATTTCCAGCTCTGCAGGGGCTATTTGGGGACCGGGGGGGCTCAGGCAGCCCCTCCCTGGCAGGTGCCTTTGTCTGTTGGGTTTGAAGGCTCTTGTGATCCCATCCATACCTTGCCTATCCTTAACTTTCCATGAGCTCCTCCTTCCCTGGCAGTCCCTTCCCACGGTTGTCATGGGAAGAGGTTTTGCCAGCACAAGGATGCTGCTTGGAGGGAGCAGGGCTGGAGCAGCAGTCCAGGGCCATGGGTGGATGCTGTTCCTTGACATGACCAACAGAAACAACATCGCCCTTCCGGCACCAGAGAGCCACTCGGGATCTCTTGGGAATGCTTGTCATTGGAGACTCCTCATGAGGAGAAGGGGAGACACCTTCCCCAGTCCCTGGCAGAGACCCCATCCCAGGCTTCTCTTTTCTGCTGGGCATGATCCTTATCTCCTCCTTGGTAAGCCATCTCTCTCCTGTCCCCCCAAGATGCTCTCCTTTTTCATCTTTCCACCAATTTTGGTGCCTGGTTCTGCCCCCCTTTAGCCTCCTTTCTCTCCTGTATCCATGACTGCCTCACTGCAGGCCACACTTGGCTGCAAGCTGTGTTCCAGCTCTCCTTGCCTTGGGCCCAGCAATGTTTGTGGCAGTGCCTTCTCTGCAGGCTTTGCCTCTGCCCTTCCCTCGTGGATAACCAGCTCTCCATGTGCTTGGAAGAGCTGTGGATGTGGCCTGTGAGGTTGGGATTGTATTGGAAGTGGTGCAGCCACGGGAGAGAGGATCCCCATCCTTGGGATCTCCATCCTTGGACGCGTTCAAAACGTGCCTGGACACGGCCTTGAGCAGCCTGACCCAGCTTTGGAGTGCTGCGGGGCTGGGCTGGGGACCTCCAGGCATCCCTTCCAACCTAAATCCTTCTATGGTTTATATCGAATTCTCTCTGGTATTTCTGCAGTTCTGGAAAGCCTTCAGTGATGGATCGTTGAACGGCTCTGATCTGATGCTGGCCAAGGAGGGATTTAGTGGTCCTGGCTCCTTCCATCTCATTCACATTGTCCTTCTCAAGGACAGCTGAACATCTGCTGCCCATAGGTAACTCCAGGCCGCCGCTCCCTGCCTGGGTGTGAAACCTCTGCCTGCCTCCATCCCCAGCTCTGACCTGCCCTTGGAGCTTGCAAGTGATTGTTTTCATCCTGCTCCCACTGTCTGGGGCTTTCCAAGTGTTGATTAAAAGGTACCATCACTGCAAAACGTGCTGTGCCTGAGTGGCTGTGGATTTCAGCAAGGGAGACTCAGTGTGTACTGGAACGGTCAGCACCGATTCTCTGCCAGATGTCAGCTCTGACCCCCAGCAGTTTCAGCAGTAGATCCGTTTAAAAATTGGAAGATTGTTTTTTATTCTCAAAAGAAAGGAAAAAAAGCAGGTATGTTTATCATGGAGATATTGCTTTCCACTGCCTGTGCATTCTGCCATGGCCAAAGTGTGTTCAAAGAGACTCTCAAACCTCCTTTGTGCAGGGAGCAGGGCTGGAAAATCTCAACCCAGAAAGGGAAAACTGAAGCAAATCGTGAGCAACAGAGCACAGAGATGTAGCTGGTTACACTCAGCCAGAACATGAACTTTAGACACTGCCTGTGCTCCAGTTTGTGTCTGCAGCACAGAGAGGCCCTGAGGAAAAGGCGGTGGAGCTCTATTATCTCACAGCCAGATCCTTGTGGTGCTGAGGGGAAACATAGAGCAGGCAGGGCTGGGCTGCCTCCCTCCCTTCCCAGTGCACCCTGCAAATGCCAGTCAATGGCTCCCAGAGCTCTGATAATTCCAACCATGACTCAGAGACCAAAAATCAAGAGCAGAGCTTCAAATTAAGAATTATTATTAAAAAAAAAAAAAAAAAAGCACATACTGGGTACAGGTTTTTTTTTTGTGTTCTGCTTTTTAAGCCATAAGGTTTATGCCTCTGGCTTTTCTGTGCATCCAGAAGGGCTCAGAGTCTGCCTTTCAGCAATGTGAAATATGAGCCTCCCTCAGGCACAGAGCTATGGGAGATGGAGATTAGAGAACCTGAGAGGCGAGTGCTGCATTTGCTGATGGCAACAACGCTCTGGATCCACAGAGGATGTTCTTTCCCCAAAAGTCCCTTGCGGGGAACTGTAACTCCCCACACAGTTTGGAGGACAATGTGGGGACTGTAACTCCCCACACAGTTTGTAGGACAATGTCCTGCTTTGAGCTGACCTGGAGGCTGGAAGGGATCAGCTCAGCCATGGGCTGACCTTGAGATGAGTTCCCTGTGCTAAAACACTTGTCAAGGTGGGGATCTGGCTCAGCAGCCCCCTCCAGCCTCCTTGTCTGACTCCCAAAGAGGCACCACGTGTGTGATTAAAAGCCTTACAATCCTGAGATCTGGAATGTGTGTGTCTCTTTGCTGGGAAATGGCAATCCTGCAAAAAGATAAAAACGTGCTTTGCCCAGGGCTGCAGCTGGGTACATCGGTGCAGGCTGGTGCCAGGTCCCGCTGCCACCCTCCCAGGGCTGCCCAGTGACCTGCAGTTTTCCCATTATATTCCCACTTGGGAAAGCACCTGCTGCTGGGCACGGTCACTATCCACAGCTGGTCTAGCTCTGTCCTGGGAACTGGAAATGTGACTGTGGGATTTAATGGCTTTAATGAAATAACATGGAGAGGAACTTGGGGAAGTGGTACAGGAGGTCATGGGTCTGGGGGACTGCCAGGCTGGGGGGTCTCCACAGCAGCGCAGGGGTGGGGACAGGAGGAGAGGGCAGAGGGGACCAGGGAGTGGGGTGAGAAGGTGGCTGGACTGAGGCAAGAAGAGCTGGAACATGACTTGGAGCCACCTGCAGCAATGGGGTCATGGATACAGGAGAGATTTGGTACCCAAGGAGGTGTGGGGGAGACAATCAGGTGTCAAAATTGAGGGAAAGATAAAAAAGGAGGGATCAGAAAGGGATGGATGGTCCCCAAGGAAGGGATATGGATCTGGTCCAAGATGGGAAGGTGAGGAGGAGAGGTCAAACACCCTGTGGGATGGAAGGGACCAGTTCTCAGAGCTGGCAAAAGAGGGAAAGAGAAGGGCTGAGGCCTTGTGCCAGAGACAGCAGAGGGGTCAGGGGCTGAGCAAGGGCTGGTGACACCAAGCAGAGGTGATGGTGGCCCAAAAGTCCCTGCATGGGCTGACATCAGGAATGGCAGCTGTGATGGAGCAGAGGAGGTAGGGAGGTTCCTGCATTCATCCCAGCACCAGCCAGGATTCCCTCACACCTCCTGGTGCTCCTCCAGAGCTGCATCCCTGCAGGAGTCTGCCAGTGCATTCCTGGCCACCTCTGGGCCATTCTTCTCGAGTCAATGCTGTTCTTCACTCTTCCTTCCTGGGCAGCAGCAGCAGCAGCAGCAGCAGATCCTCCCTCAGACGGGCTCTGCCCAGCCCTGGCTGTCTCTCCCCATCGCTGTGGGGCGCTGGCCAGCACGGTCCCGCTCTTCAGCCGTGCCTGTGCTGGGAACATCCTCCCCGACACGTCCCAGCCTGTGCTACCCTCTGAGGGACGGGGTGGGAAGGGCAGCCAGGTCACCACCAGCCTGCAGCCCCCCACAGCTCCAGACCCCACGGATGCCTGGCACAGCCGGCAGGGATCGCGAGGAGCTGCCCTTGTCTCTCTCCCAGGGGTGTGTAAGGGATGATCCAGAGCCTCTTGTTGCTACATCCTCCTGGAGCTTGAGGAGAGAAACACTGCTGGAGGATAGAAGCCTCTCGGTGTGGGGTGATGGGCAGCGTTTTTGGGGCTGTTTCACTGAATTCCTTCTCTCTCTCTACCAAGCCCCGCTCCGGGTCTCAGCTTCCCAGGGGAAGCCGTGACTTTGTCCTGGGGCCCGGCTCCACTCCCGAGCAGCCCTGGGAGCCGCTGCCCGGTGCTGGCGGGTCTCAGCGTCCCGGTTCCCAGCGGCGTGTCTGGGCTGGGAGCAGCCGCGGGGCTCAGCCCCGGGGCTCAGCCGCTCGCTGCGCAGTCTGGCAGCAGCTCCGGCACAAGCGCAGCGCTGGCCCTGCCCCAGTGCACGCTGCTTCCTCCCGGCAGGCCGGCCAAGAGGAGTCAGCTGAGGACAGGAGCCGAGCCGGCAGCGCAGGCAGCGTGGGGAAGGGGGTGATGGAGGGCCGGGGGCGGTGCTGGGCAGTGCCAGGAAGAAGCCTCATGGAAGGGCAGTGGGAATTTGGGAATTGCTGTCGTGGGTCCTGCTGCCGGATGCGCCGTTCGTCTCTTCCGCCAGGTTTTGGGGTGTTTCTGGTTCCGCTCTTTGCCAGCATCCATCGGCAGCCCCTGGAATTTGGGGCTTTTCCCTAATGTCAGAACTCCCGCACTGTCAGACACAAACAACCCGTTCCCTCCAAATTGTCCCTCTTGCACAACCATTGCTAAATTCTCCTCCCATCTGCCAAGTTCCACCTGTTGTCTCAAGCGATGTCATCTCCATCCCTCAAGTCCCTTATTCCCGCTGAGATAGCAGGAATGTCACTGTCCCGTTCTCGTTTATTCCCGGGAGCAGAGGCTGAACAGGGGCAATTCCTCCTGCCTCATGCTCCTGCCTGCCGGTGTTTGAAGCTGCTGCTCCCCATGACGTGAGTGCTCTGGCCAGAAACTGCCTCGGGGATGGGCAGGGACGGAAGGTTTGAAAGCTTTCAGGTTCACCTCTGCGCTGCCACCCAGACCCCATTGCCCACGGCGATGCTTTGGCTAAACTCGGCCAGTTAAGACATCATTTGTAACTAGCATATGGATAATGTTTCAATTTAATTAATTCAATTAATCTTTGACTGCAGAGTGTTGCCTCGGGCCAGGTGGGCTGCTCGCTGAAGATGTTGCAGACAACTAGAGCATTGATGAAATATGTCACCATTTCAAAGCAAAATTTGGGAGATTTTTTGTTCCAGCATGGAACTGGATTGTATTTCAGAAGTGAACACATAAAGCAAACCCAGCCATTACGTTTCAGGCTGAAACAGGCTTTTTTTCATTTTGAATCCAAATTATTAGGAAATTTGTTTTGATTCCAGGGATAGAAATCACAGAGATACTGGGTTTAGGTAAAACTGATAAGCATCAGGCTTTTAGGTCCATTGGAATTGCTTAGGAAAGGTGTTTTCCAGAGGTGCTCCAGTGTTGGGTCTCCAACATCTGGGGAGCTCCAGCCTGATCAGGTCAGAGGATGGTGAATTGTGGGGTGGCTCCAGGAAAGTCTCCACAGGTGCAAATGGATCAGATACCCACTGGGTGCTGGGCCACTGCTGTCATGTCTTAATCCAGGGGGATGCGAAAAGCAGCCAAGCACCCAAAGAGCAAGACGGGACTGAAGAAGAAGCAGTGACAATATGAGCTCCCCTGGGGGTGCTGCATGAGAACATCCTCTGGATCAGCATCACGAGACACAGCTTTCCAGGTGGCATTTGTGAGGGTGAGCCCCTCCGGAGCTGGGCTGCTGGGAGCAGGCAGTGCCCGTGGGAGGAGGCATCTGCCCCTGGGCAGCACGGCACTGCCTGGCAGAGGCACGGGCTGCTCTGCTGACTCGCCCTGCCATCCCTGCTGGAGCTGCTTTCCCTCGCAGCACTTCACAACTCAGCACTCTCGAGTTAATTAGAGAACCATCTGCCCCCTTCTCGCACATCATAAAAGCGTGTTTAAAGCCGGGCGATAAAAGGGAGCGTTAGTCTGGGTCACTGCAGGATCCGAGCCCGGCGTGGCCCCGCCTGCCGCGCTCCCTGGCCCGCTCTCAGCCCAGGTGGGAACGATGTTTGAGTCCATCTGAACTTGCTCTGCTGCCAGCTTCCTTGAGAGACTCCCAAGTATTTCACAGCTCCCACTCAGGCACGCTTTGTTCTCTAACAGTCTCCTACAGCCTGTCCCTGCTTAACTCTCCTGGCTCACTCTCACTCCGGGTGCTGAGGAAACTTGGGACCTTGCCTGGTGCCAGCTCGTGGTAGTGGCCAGCAGGTCTGTCCCTGGTTTGGTCTTCAGATGGCTTCAGGCTTTTCCAGTTGGCCAGCACAGCCCCTATTCCATCCCTGAGCACACAGGGTGCAGGACATATCCCAAAGAATGGCTTTGGGCACGTCCTTGGGGACATGGGTACACGAGACAGCGAGCACACAGGGACAGCTGGTCCAGCTGCACTCGTGCTCATCACTGTAAATATCCAGAGAGCTCCTCTTCCCTCACTTCAGCCTGGAGGACATGTTTCCCTCCCATCCTGGTGTGCAGAGCAGAACAACTTGCCAGATGTTTCATGTTAAAAACTCCCTTTTCCTCCTTTCTGCTTTCTTTAAAGAGTCTCAGATGGGGAGGTGAGGACCCTGTCTGCTCTGCTGAGGACCACCTAATCTGATCAGGTCTCTTCTGGCACAAGGCACATCCAGGCTGCCATCAACCCCACATTTGAATATTGAGATGGAGTACAGCCCTGGGCATGGAGCCACAGAGCAAATCGGGTGAGCAGAGAGCTGTGGAGCTGCAGAACCAGAGCCTGCAGCATCCTGCAAACCCACAGGGCTGTTTCCAGGAGTTCAGGGTTGTGGAGAGCCACCAGTGCTGTGGGACTGTGCAGCCTGAGGAGGTCACTGGGAATGGGGACCTGTTGACCATCTGCACAGCAGTCTAAACTGAGGGGAAAATCCCTCCAGATGCTCCCCAAGGAAACGTGTGTGCCAGCCCAGCTGAACAGACCTTAGCGAGGGTCCACCACTGGCCACGTGGCCGCTGTGTGCTCTGACCAAGCACAGAAGGATGGGGAGATACGACCATCCTGCTGGTCAGTGCTCCAGGAATCTGGGATTGGAGAAGGGAGATGGCTCTGAGAAGATGATGTTCAGTGGCTGGAGAGAGGGAAAATCACTGAATCACAGACTGGCTGATGTTGGCCAGGTCATCTCCAGCCCCCTGCTCGAGCAGGGACCCCTGGAGCCAGTCCCCATGGATAGTGTCTGTTGGACTGTGTCCATGGCTCAGAACAGGTTCATGGCCCAGTGTAAGATGGATAGAGGGGAGGAGCTGTACCCTGGGACACTTCAAGAAGGCCAGGACACTCTCCTTTGGTGGAGCCAATCCTCCTTGTCCTGTGTGGGGCTCCCAGCAGTTCTCTCTCCTCCACACCCGTGGCACTATGACTTCCCTTTCCTGTAGCACCAGGATCACCACCAGCATCTGGAGGAACATCCCCAGTATGTTCCCCGGTCTGATGGAGAGGCTCTGGACAGGGGACCTCAGCCCTGCTCTCCTCCAGGGACAGGGTCAGGGAACAAGCAGAGCCCCAGCTCGTTCCTGGTGTTATTACAGCCCCTTCTGACATGGGTTTCAGCATCTCCAGGGCCACTGGTGTCCCAAGCCCCAGCCCAGCCGAGGAGGCTTGGTGAGAACTGTACACTCTGTCCCTGCCAGCCTGGCACGGTCCCTGGCTCCGGGACAGCCCTGGCTGCTTGTGCTTGCCCAGATGCCCAGGACCTGGCTGTCCCAAAGGATGCTGAGCTGTGAGCAGCAGGCCCTGAGCTATTTTTGCGGGCCTTGCTCTGCATTCCTCTTCCCTTGGGCTATGTTTAGACAACATGCTCCTACTCCAAAGCCATTTTTCTGCATGATTGAATCCCCACAAGACAGAGGAGCAGGTGAAAGCCAAGGCAAGGCCACGGGCTCTGTGCGTGCCTGGGCCAGGTGCATGGCAAAAACAATGTTGGTGTTGGCCTTCCCTGGATTTAGCAGGGCCCACTTGTTCTGCTCCCAGTGGATTGGTGTGCATAATCTATGTCTCACACATGGTGTTGCCAGGGCCTGGGGCATCCTGTCATGGATGGAGTGTTCAGGAGGACAGGGAGACTCTGGCTACCCCATGTCCCTTGCTCTTGATCCACTCTTGGAAGAGCTCGATGGACACGTCTCCCCCGAGCATGGGGGCTCTGCTGAGCTCTTGTCTCCTCCTTGGACATCACTATGCCTTCACAGCCAGGTGTCCAGCTCTCTTTGCCCCTGAGGCCTGGGAAAGTGGGGTCACCTTTCAGGGGGACAAGTATTAAACACTGCCCTTCCTCCCTGGGCTCTGGCACCACTCATCTCTGCGGTGCCTGACTGGGGAGGTTATTAAGTGAGTATGAACATCCTTGAGTGTAATCCACACGCAAATGCTAAATTAAATTGAAACCAGAAGATCCCTTCAGCAGCACGGTTTATTGCCATTAACCCTTGGGTGACACCAACTGGACTTCCCCTGCAGTGCCAGGAGGAAATGGCTCACCTGAAACTCCAACTCTGGCCTGCAGTTTGGGCATGGACAGCTGTAGCCACATTTGGTGCCTGTCCATCTCCAGCTGCCAAGCCCCATATCCAAACCCAGGAGGGCACCAGGAGAAGGTCAGTGCTGGAGTTCACAGCTGGAAGTCAGCAGCATCCCAAAGGGGAGATGCCCTCCCAGTCCAGGAGAGCACCCTGGAATGGTCTCCTGGTGCACCCAGAAGGGCTCCCTGCTGCCCTGCACCCACTGGAGCCCTTTGGAGGCCTCTGGGGAGGAACTGTGAGGAAAACACCTGCCCCAGACAGAAATCCCAGCACACCTTGCTACAAGCATTTTTGGGGGAATCCGCAGGGGATGCCCAGAGTTTCTGCTCCTCTCTCCAACCTGCCTGTGCTGGGTGCTGCAGCTCAGAGGAGGTGCTCAGATGTGGGACCACAGTTGACCATGGGGGTGCAGAGTTCCCACAGGGACAGGGAGAGGATGGGCAAGGCAAACTGCCAAGTGGCCCATGGAGCAAGGGGAGAGGGCCAAGGAGAGGAGAGGAGATGGAGCTGTGGTGCAGCTGGGCTGTGGCGAGCGAGGGCAGAGCACTGGCCTGTGCCAGTGGGAGGAGGGAGCACGGGACAACCCCGTGTTAAGGCAGGGCCACACCAGCCTGTGCTCATCCACCTGCTGCCTGTTCCTCTTCTGTGATCTCCTCCTCCCCTGCAGTCCTTGCCCTCTGCTCTCCCAGTTGCTCCATCCCTCATGTTTCTCCAGCCACCCTTTCTCCTCTCACCAGGTACCATCACCCCAGCCCTGTCACCAGAGCCAAGCTGGAACCATGCCATGGGGTTTTCCCCCTCTGGCTTGATGCAAACCGCTCTTTGCATCCCAAAAACCTGCCTGGGGGCGGGATTTCTCCAAGACTCCAAGCTTCCCCTGCCCCGCTCGTGCCAGCAGCTGCAAGGGATGTTGGCAGGAGGCAGAGTGACCTCAGCGACGCGGAGCTGGTCCGAGCTCTCCCGTTCCAGGGAGCACAGGCAGCTGCCAGCAGGAGCCAAGGTGCATGAGGGGAAGGCTTAGGACATGGTTGGCAGGGCCACGGCCACCCCTGCTCCAAGAACCACAGAAATATGTAAATGAGAAACTCAGCCCCTTATTTATGAGACTTCGCGATTCATTTTTCATTTGGGGAACGCGAACGAATGAAAATATGAAATATTTCTCCGATGACACAGTTTCCACCCAAGAAAGCACATTCCTTGGAGGCGATGTGCATGTGCACAGGGCCCACACGGGACCAGGCCTGGGCCCTGAGGCAAGCTGGGCAGAGTCCGTGGTGGGACAGCAGTGAAAATCTCGGTGAACTGGAAATCCCTTCTGGGGTGCTGGGAGGGCCAGAACTGAGGGCAAGGGACAGAGCTCAGCTGGTCCAAGGAGGGAGGAGGAGGTTGCACCTCATTTACAACCAAAGCAAGGATTCATCTCCCTTCTGCCCACTGAGAACAGATCTTCTCCTCCTAGTATCTACAAAATGCTCACTCTGGTGAGGTCTGGATTTCCCAAGTATGTGCAAGTGTTCTCATTTATTGCCTTAACAGATAAAATTCATTGCTCAGCTGGCTCCTTCAGGATGGCCTTTCCAAGGTTAGTGTTTCCATGTCCTTCATGAGCCCCAGAGGGAAAATCCACACAAATAAAATCTATGGATTCAGCATCCACACGATGTCATGGGCCAGACCTTGCTGCCTCCCAGCAGCCTCAGTACCACAGACCAAGCACACTCCAAATTATGGTCCTGCCTATTCCCACTCTTTAATCCTGGAAAGTTTGGTCCAGCCCTTACCTTCTCCTGGTCTTGAGGCACCAGAGGTGTTCTCCACCAGCCTGAATCCTTCTGTGCCTCTTCCAGCAGCCTGCTTCAGCAGAGCCCCGCAAGTGGGATACCCCAGCTCTACAAGGAGCTCCTCCAATCCCCTGATTCAGGGACAGGAGACTGCCAGGGCTCCAAAGGTACCTGTTCCAATGCTGGTGAGGAGCCCCACCCCTGCTGGCCCTCCCCAGTCCATGCTGACTTTTTCCCATGGGAGCTATGCCAAACTGGAGCCAGTTCCTGTAGGATTGGGGTGGGTGGGCTGAGACCACCACTGGGTTTGGTTTCCTGGGGACATTACCATGAGCCACCCTGTGATGACTGAGTTGATGTCACAAGAAATGTGATGCATTTAGGGTGGCCCATCCTAAGATCACCTTTAATCTCCACTCTTCTCTGCTCACATCAACCCCTTCCCTTTATTGACCCAGCCACAGAGTCTGTCACTATTTGCACCTTCCCAAGGTCCAGCTCAGCTCGACTTCTGGCAGCTCGCACTTCCACTGGGCACTTTCAGCTCCTCAGACAGAATTTTTGCTGAAGATTTGCCTGGTCTCTTTAAGACCTGCTCATTCTCACTGTGATTTTAGTGGACAAACCATTGTTGTGAGAGGTACCACCGAGTTTTGTACCTTTGCCTTGAAAATTCTGCCATCCCCCAGCACCTGCAGCCTCTGGACTCTTCAGCTCAGTTGACTTAAATCCTTAAAAATCTCCCAATACGGGAAAGAGGAATCCTCCACCTGCACTGTTGATCTGGCAGGGGTTATTCTTCAGTCTGTTTTAGATGAATCCTACGTGGCCAACGTGCACATTCCACAACTGGCTTCTCCATCGTGTTCCCCCGACGGCAAAGTCCAAGTCTAAAATAGTAAATTCTGGAGCCATCTATCAGCTGCCACATCCCAGAATAGCCAGTAGCATTTGCTCTCCAATCTATATCTGGAAGTGAAAGGCTCCCTCAGTGACAGCAAGATTTATGAGTAGTTGTGATCAAGGGACATGTGCAGACTGCTCGCTACAGGGCCTAAAAAGGACTTGGGCACAACCAATGGGAAAAGCCCCCTGGGGCTGCTCTGGGCTCCTGCTCCACAGCCCCTTGAGCCCAGCTCGGCCAGGACATCCCTCCACACGGTCTCTCTGTCCCAGCTTCCTGGGGGATGGGGACAGACCTCATCCTACCCACCACTTTTACTCCATGATGTCTTCAGCGACTCCAGCAGCCTCCAAGTGGACTTGAGCATCACCAGGAACTTGTGTCCACAGCCTCCTTTTCCCAAGCTGCAGATCCAAATCTGGAGGCAGCCACAGTGCTCTGGAGATGCCCATTTCTCTCCACTTAGTGTCTCTAGTCCTGGAGACATTTCTCCTCCCAAAGCAGAGCTTGCAGCCAAAGTCACTCAAACCTCAGCACATCGACCCTCAAAGCCCTTTCTTCTGAGCAGGATTCTGGAATATCCCCACTGATGGATTGGTTTTCTGCATGGCATTCCCCATCCCACAGGTAATCCCATGCCCTCACTCATCCCTTGTGTCCTCTCACATTACCAGGTGTCCTGTGAGGAGCTCCATGGGCTCCTGCTACAGCACACACCTCTCTTCATGTTTTGGTGTCAGTCATGTTTCTTCATGTGCCCTGTCCTCCCCTAACCCCAGCCCTGCCGAGCCCCTCGTCCCCTTGAGCTGGGTCCTTGGTAGACCGTGCTGTGAGCAGGAAGCTGGGAGTGACTCCAGTCACAGCCATTTTGGCCCTCAAGAATTTGTCCCACACCCAGATCTACCCTTAATGGGACTTTGGGGCGGCCATAAAAAGTGATGTGCTGGGGTGAGTCCTGTCCTCACCAGGATGGGAAGGGACTGGAGCACATGGTGCCTGAGGGGACAGTGAGGGATTTATCAGTAAGGGACTCTCTAATTGCTGTTTTCAGCTGCCTAATGAGTTACAAAGACAGGGCCAGACTCTTCTCAGGGGCATGAGAAGGAGCTAGGGGCCACCAGCACAAGTTGTGATGAGAGAAAATCCAGCATGAGATGAAGATTTGCACAGCAAGGGTGAAAATCCTCTTTGGAGATGATCACAACTAGCCTGGACAAAGCCCAAAGCCACCTGGTCTCTCCTTGGAGCTGGCTCTGCTCAGAGGCAGTGATCCCTCCCCGCCTGCAGCTCTGTGCCGTACTACGATGTCCTGCAACACATGGTCCTGGCTTTCGTTCCAATTAAAGGAACTTTTTTCCCCAAGTATAAACAGACTGCTCCTTTCAGGGAAAACTGCTGGCCTCTCTTCAGAGCCAGGGAGCCACATCGCCGGTTATAGCCCGGCCATTGATTTATTGGTGTGACCACGGCCAAGTTGGACAGCGTTGCCGAGCCGAGATCCAGCATCCTCGAAAGGCAGGAGAAACCCGGGCTATCAGCATGTCCATCTCATCCTAATCCAGCGTAGGGCCTTCACAACCGTCAGCATAATCAGCTCACAGATGAAAGCCACTGGGGGAGTGCATCCATCATTGTTAGGCTGATTAGAGCTAATTCACAACATGTCTGTTTTCGAGAGATTGTGTCTTTTTCTTTGTCTTGCTTCCTGTTTGCAAGCAGACTGCAGCAGTCTTTAATTAATTGTGGCTTCAAATTATGCCGGCACTTCTCAGGGAATAAATAAATCTTCCCTGAGTGAACAGGGTGTTTCGCTGGGATGGCACAAGTTGGAGGGGAGCGAGGGACATCTCCGTGGGCAGGGCTGTGCCTCTGTCCCAAAACCTTGCCCTGTGCCAAGGCCCAGGACTGACCTCCATCCCTTGGAGCTGAGCTCTCCTGTTCCCTGCCCGTTCCAAGGGCTGCACCCTCTCCTGCTTGTGAATGGCCTTTACAAAGCATCTGCAGCCCAATCCCGATCTGCCCAAGGAATCCAAGTGAATTTTCTTTGGGAATTACTTTCACTACTTGCTCTGCTGCTGCTGTCAGAGGGCCATGAGAAGTGATTGCCATAATGATGGTTGAAATCCAGTTTCCCTTCTAAGCCTTTTTTCATGTTATTTAGAGCTCAAATCAACTCTTTTTTGGTTGAAAGTTTCCACTCTTGGGTTCAAGCCAAAAGTGGATTTTTCAAGAAATTGGAACTGACTGGGTTCAGTAATTTCTGAGTCACACACATGGAAAAATCCACATTTCCCCCGCGTGCTCCACGGAGACACTTTGGGCATGTACGACTCAAAACCAGCTGGAACAAGACACTTCAGACTTGGCTTGTTTGAGAGTCCACACTGAGGTGTAAAAATCACGCCAGGTTTGGAGAAGCTCACATTGGCATTTTCACACTTCCCTCCCCAAAAGAGCTGTTGAGTGGTGTGCAACAGACAAGAAGACACTCTGTTCTCTCCCCCTGCTTTACATGGCTCTCTCCAATGGGATAATCCCAGGGGATTGGCATTTAAAGTAATGAATGTTTAAAGTTAGCGAGAGAAGAATTCCAGCAATGCTCAAATTCTTCCTAAGCCCCTTAAATGGAGCCGAGCTGAGGAGGCCTCAAACAGGGAGACATCAGTCAGCTCCTGAAGTCCAACGAGTAAGTGCAGGGAACGGCCCCTTCCTCGGTCCAGGCCAGACATGAGGACTGTCACCCCAAGTAGCCCAGCAGCTGGGACAGTGCTGGTATCACCGCCCTGAGGCAGTGGGAAGCAGTTTGCTCCACAGCATTTCCGAGGGTTCCCTGGGACTCCCTAGGACTGAAGTGTGGCAGAGGCAGGGACACAAGCCATGTCTCAGCCACCAAACCTTTAACCACAACCCCCTTCTTTCTTCCCCAAATGAATTGTGTCAAGGCCACATGAATCTCACTGCTGGAATTTTCCGCCTTCCCCTCCTTGAGGCAGGGAACGGGCATGGAATGAGGAGTCACCACGAGGTACTCCCGGGACAAGCAACTCCCAGGACAAGTAAGCACACTTGGCCAGGTGAGTGGTGTGTGTTTGCCACCAAATCTGCCCCTTTTGTGCCCAAAATATCAGCTGGGGGAATCAGTTTTCACCCCAGCCCACAGCTGTGGGGCATTTACAGGTGTATGGCTGTGCCAGAAGGGTTTCCCTAAGAAGATGGCCAGGGAAGACTCTAGGTTTGAGGATTTCCCAAAAGGCCAATTTTTGAAAGCAGGTTCTCAGGCTCAAGGTGTCCACGATGCCCAGTGTATCCAAAGTGCTCAGGATGCCAAGGATGCACAGGGTTTCCAGGATGCCCAGGATGCCAAGTATGCCCGAGGTGTTCCAGGGGCTCAGGGTGCCCAGGATGCCCAGGGAGCAGTAGGAGGGCTGTGGCCAGATGAGCCCCATGGCCTAACCAATCCCCCATCCCTGTGGGTTGGGTAGTGTGGGGTAGGGAGGTGCCTGCCCAGGACAAGCCCTGCAATTCCTGGGGAGCAGGGCTGCGATAAGCTGGGTATTTCACACCCTTCCCTGCCAAGGAAGGGTGGAAGTGGGACGGAGAGACCAGGAGGTGAAGAAGGGGCTGGGAGAGGAAACCAGCAGTATGAGTCACTGCAGCTGATGGGCAGGATACCCACAGGAAACGCCTTTTCCCCTGGATAAGGTGTAAGGGACAAGCTGGCACCAGCCCCTGGGCACAGGTTGTCCCCAGCTGGGTGCAGGGCACACGTACAAGCAGCAGAGCCAAGCTGGCAGAGGCTTTACTCAGCTGTTTACTCAGCTCCTGATGTTCTGCCCCAGGGCTGGAGGGTTTCTTGCAGTGTTCCCGTGTCCCCAGCACCCCCATGGCCAGAGGAGACTTTCAGTCCTGCTGTGCAGCTGGTCCATGAGGAGTCTGGGAAAGCCAGGGCTCTTCCTGTGTGTTCCCTGGTTTGGGCAGTGAAGAAGGATGATGGCGATGTCCCAGCAGAGCTGGAGAATCATGGAATGGTTTAGGTTGGAAAGGAACTTAAAACTCATCCCATCCACCCCCTGCCATGGCAGGGACACCTCCCACTGTCCCAGGCTGCTCCAAGCCCCAGTGTCCAGCCTGGCTTTAGGCACTGCCAGGGATCCAGGGGCAGCCACAGCTGCTCTGGGCACCCTGTGCCAGGGCCTCACCATCCTTACAGGGAGGATTTTTTCCTAATATCCAATTGGAATCCTGCTCTCTGTCAATTTGAACCCATTCCCCCCTTGTCTTATCACTCCAGGCCCTTATAAATAGCCTCTCTCCGTCTTTTCTTTTTTGGTTGAAAGTTTCCACTCTTGGGTTCAAGCCAAAAGTGGATTTTTCAATTTCTGTAAATTCCCTTCAGGAACTGGAAGGCCTCAATCAGATCACCCTGAATCCTTCTCTTCTCCAGGCTGAACAATCCCAATTGTCTCAGCCTTTCCTCACAGCAGACCTGCTCCATCCCTCTGGTCCACTTGTGCCTCCTCTGGACTCGCTCCAACAGCTCCGTGTCCTTCCTTCTGTCCCTCCCAGCAGACAGGAAGGACAGTGTCCCCTGACTTCCTCAAAACACCTCCTATAAAATGATGGCGCTGGTGTTTCAGAGCACGTTGTGGAAATCCTGCCCAGTGGGTCACTGCAGGCTTGTCCCCAAACGAGCCCTAAAGAACAGCACAAGGCAGTTCCAATGTGGAAGGAGTGCAGATCACACTGCCCATCAGGGCTCTGCAGCCTCTCTGTCCTGGACAGGCAGCTTCTTCAAGGCTGGGGCCACACAGGGGCCCACAAGCTGTGGACACCCTCTGGTTGAGTCCCTGGATGGTGACAAGGGTCCAAGCACAGAAATGTCCCACACGGGACTGAGCTGGGGTTGGCCTGGCCTTGGCAAGGCTGAACCTTCCCAACAAGCTCCCCTGAGCTGGAGAGTGGCTTTGGGCATCGCACGGGACATGCCTGGCACTGGGATGGAAATCCAGGCTTTGACATGAGCAGGGGGTCAAGGCAGGCAGGGAGGAAAGCTGGGAATGGTGCATGATGCCAGCACAGTGGCCCTTGGAGTGTGGGATGACCACTGTTGGTCTGTGGGACCTCTCCACTGCCCCATTCTACACTCTGTCACCTCCAGACTAAAGCACCTCCTGCAGCTCCCTGGCCAGGACAGAAACCCTGTCCCAGCTCCCAGGCTGTGGGTAAGGGATGATGGAAAAAAATGTGGGCACAGCAGAGGAGATCGGGGGGAAGAAGCAGATGACCCAGCCTGGGACTGGAGCAAAGCTGGTGCCCACACCAATGCCCAGGGATGCCCACAGGATCCAAGAGGAACGGCACACGGTCCAGGGGCTCGTGGGTGCTCTGCCATCTCACCCTGCCCCAGCCCTGGGCCCAGGCACTTCCACACTGGCAGAACTGCTCTGGCTGCTTTGCTGCGACTGCTTTTCCATGTGTTTAACCTGACTTTTCCCCACTAAAGCCCATTTGATATCCTGTCTGTCACGAGAGGAGAACAGTCTGTTCCTTCCCCTCTGGAGCTGTTTTACGTCTTTGAAAGGACCAGCACCACTGCCCTTGCCAAGGCTCTGCGAGCCCCATCCCGATCTCCAGAGCACTGTGCGTGGTCCATCCCACGGACAATGTCCTTTTCCTTGTTTTCCTTGCCCTGCCATGAGCAGGGGCAGCAGGGGCAGCACGGGCAGGGCCCTGGCACCCATCCCACGGTGCAGCTTCACTGACATGTGTGTGGGTCCCTCCAGCTGGGCCTGGTGTGGGTGCTTGGGGTCCCACACACACCCCAGGGAGGGCACAGATGGCGTTGGCTGCAGAACACCCCAGAGCATGGCATTAATGGGACGGGATGGCTCGAGTTCCCCATGCCTGCCAGGGCAGGCTGCGAGCCCGAAATCTCCAGTCCCGTGGGTGCAGAGCAGCATCCAGCACCTGCAGGGTGTAGGGAAGGATGTTGGGCGCTGGTGCAAAACCAAACAGCCACCCAGGGGTGTCCCCGGAACACAAAAACTCTCCTGGAACGTGGTGGCAAGAGCTGGCCTTGGTGTGGGAGCTGTGGGTGAAGGCTGGAGCCAGGCACAGCCAGGGATGTCCCCGTGCCACCACAGGGATGTCCCGGTGCCACTGGCTGCAGCCCTGCTCACTGGCCTCCCTGTGCAGTGCCAGGGGACAGGGCTGGGGTGAGGCAAAGCAGGGCCAGGCTAGGGCCAGGGGTGGAAATGCAGGCACTGTCCTTACAGCTTTTGGTTTTTGTCCACCAAAGGGTTTTGGGGTGGGGGGTGTTTTATATCTCGATTTTTTTGGAAGGGTTTTGGTTTGATTTCTTCCTCTGCCAAGCACTAAGCAATCGTTCTTTCCCCCCTTGGCAGGAACTGCCTGTCTCGTGGTGTTGACCTTGGCTGGGTTTTCTCTGCGGCTGGAGCAGACTCACACCATAAATTCCCTGTCTTCTAGGAATCCAGCATGGGAAAGAAAAGAAATGCGAAAGAGAAATGTGGATTAAAATATTTTGCATCTTAGCACATAACAAAGGGGGGCTGGCATTGAGCAGCAGATTACTTCCTCGAGCTGAGAGGTGTTACATGGACACCTCAGGCAGGTTCAGGTGCTCCTCATGGCACCCGTGTCTGTCACAGGTGTGTGGAGACAGGAGCTGCCCTGTCCCGAGAGAGAGCTATGGCAGGGGTGGCACTGTCCTCAGGCACACACAGAGATGAGCATCGAGCACTGGTGCCTCTCCTGCACCCGTCATGCACCCTGCTGCTTTTTGGGGCAGCAGGAGAAGCTGTTCCAGGTGCCTGGGGTGGGATGGGCACCCAGGAGAGAAGCTGAAGTTTTGTAGAACAGGGAAGTGTTGCTGGGGCAGGGACTGAGGTGAGAGGTGGGGTTAAGGTTAGGACTGTGCCCTTGCCAGCACCCATTGCCCAGAGCACACCGGCCCCCAGTGTTAGGAGTGTCCCTTGCCAGTGCCGTGGCCAGTATTCCCACAGCTCCCAGGGTGGTCAAAGCCACCTTGGCCAGTGTTCCCAGAGCGTCCTGGTCCCAACACGGGTGGTCAAAACCATGCTGCCCAGCCCCAGTGCAGAACCCTCATCAGCAAAGCCCTGAGGTGAAGCAGCCCACACCAAGTGATTGCTTTAAGTGATTGCTTTCCCAGGCAGGTGAGGCCAGCACAGCCCCAACTGGATCCAGCAGAGCCACCTGGGACAGAAAACACAGCAGTGACTCAGACTGTCTGCGAGCAGGCACAACCAGCCCAGCGTCCCCGAATGCCAGAGCAACCTGGGCTGATGGCACACCACAGGCCCCAGGATGTGCAGGAGACAGGACAAGTGCTGAGCCTGGGATGTCCAGGGTCCTGTTGGGTGTGCAGGAGCCCAGAGGAGCTGGGGTTACTGGGGACACTTGGGCAGTGGGTGCTGCAGCACAGGGCACCCACCAGTGCTGCTGGCACTGCCAAACTCCTCGCACTGCACAGAGCCA
The DNA here is from genome assembly GCF_026979565.1 of Vidua chalybeata. NCBI lineage: Eukaryota > Metazoa > Chordata > Aves > Passeriformes > Viduidae > Vidua > Vidua chalybeata. The sequence continues at coordinate 775,476 of NC_071549.1, read as the reverse complement.
GAGGGGTTTGAAGCCAGGTCATGATGCCTGAGCAGCCGGGGACAAGGTGTAAAGGTGTCCCCAAGAGTGACTGCATCCCCTACATGGAGGGTCAGGACTCCTGCACCCTGCCAGGGCTTGCGAGCCCAGTGGCAGCCTGGTGACTCAAAAACCCAGCTGTGACCCCTTCCCCCCTCTCTCTCCACTGAATATTGGCTGAGTTCATCCAGCAGGGAGAGGACAGGGACACCTGAAGGTCCCCCAGGAATGGAAGGACATGGCCACAGGTTACGGGCAGTTTGAGAGCTGACGGGAGATAAAATCCTGATTTCCACATAGGGGAGAGAGGCTTTCAGTGTATCAGGGTAAATCCTGGGCCTGGGTGGGGAACTGTGCAGAGCTGTGAATGCAGCACAGGCAGGCCCATCCTGAGGAGGGGTCCCAGGGGGCTGAGCCATGACGTGGGGAGAGGAGTGGTGCTGTGCCGTGGGGAGCAGCTTTACATCTCCTGTACTCTGGGAACGCCAAAGCACCGTGGATTTGACACTGGAAAAGGGCCTCATTTCCCAGAACTGTAACCTGCTCTAAGCCCAAGCAGCTGGAAGGAGGCCCTGAGTCCCCCAAGTGTGAGTGATGCTTCTCATCTCTCCTCAAACACTTCAGAGCAGCTATCCCCACTGCCCAATCTCGACACAGCTCCTTCCTGCTTCCCAGAGCTTCCCAGGACAGGGAAGGGGAGAGCCTGAACAAAGCCTCCAAATGGGCTGGGAGGAAAGAGGAAATTGATAAGGAATGTGAAGCAAAAGGGTCGCACAGAAAAATCTGCAGGTAGCAAATCATAGAATCACAGAATGGTTTGTGTTGGGGGAACTTGAAAAACTTGAGAAATCCCATCTCAACCCACCCCCTCCATGGGCAGGGACACCTTCCACTGTCCCAGGCTGCTCCAAGCCTGGCCTTGGACACTGCCAGGGATCCAGGGGCAGCCACAGCTGCTCTGGGCAACCTAATCACAAAATGTCCTGAGTTGGAAGGAGACCACAAGGATCAAGTCCAACTCCTGGCCCTGCACGGGAGGTTGGGTGGGAATTCCCTTGTGAGCACGTCATGAGAGGGTACACCTAGGAATGGTGTAGGAAGCTCCTTCCTCGGGGCCTGCAGATGCAAACACCTGTGCTGGGTGTGCACATTGTGTCACAGATTCTGCACCCCTGCCAGGGGCTGTGCCCTGCTCTCTACTCCCGCTGCCCATCCACAGGGGCTGGGCAGCAGGAACAGAGCAGGATGTCGTCCCATGTGATGGGGAAATGGGGAAAAATGGGAAACCTGAGCAACACCAAAATGCTGAAGGGTAATGATGGCCCAGGAAAGTGAGTGACAGCTCCATGAGCCTGACCCAAGACAGGCAGGGGAAGGATTTGGGGCAGGATCTCTCTGCCAGTGTGCGTGGCTCTCTCCACATCTCTGCATCACTGATGCTTTGGGTACTGATGCCTTGGGGACAAATCAGTACCTGAGACTGTGGCATTCCTGCCAAAAACCTGCCAGGAGCCATGGATGCAGTGTAACAACCCCACCCCTGCCCCTTGTCGTGGGCAGGGAGCAGCTCTGGGGCATCCTGGATGGGAGGTAACAGCACCTGTGGTTACCCTCACCAAGGCTTTTATCCATGTGCCACCAGAATGTGGCTGTGGTGGGAGGAGAGGAAAGGAGAATGTGGAATAGGGAAACCAGTCCTAGGGAAAGGGCTTGGAGGGGCAGGTGGGGTGGAAGGTGACTGGGTAGCACCAGGAAGCCCCTGCATGCAGGCAGGGGCACTGAGGGACAGGGAGGTGAGGTTTGATCCTGGACTGTGCAGGGGAGGAGTGATGGGAAGAGGGAGGTGGAGGACTAAATGGCACCAAGGAGAGGGGGAATGATATGAACGGTGCCCTTGAGCATCACCCTCACACAGCTGTGCAGCGACCCTGAACCCCTCTGGAGCTTACGAGATCCTCCTGCAGCATCACCAGGCAGCACAGCTGGGACTCACAGTGATCAATTCCCTCTCGGCTTCCCAAAGGATGATCCCCAGGGTGGTCTCTGTGGCCGTGGGACGGGGCTGGACAGCGCAGGAGGGAGCAGAGAGGGTGGCCGGGACACCACCCCCAGCTGTGGCAGGGTGTCCATGGCCTGGTGCTCCAGGCTGCAGCCACAGGTCGAATGCCGGCCTGGGAAGTGCTCCTGAGGGACCCATTCCCATTCCTGCTACCACAGGCACCCGCCCGGGTAAATCCTTCCCATAAATTTTTCAAGCTCCATCTTGAAACCAATCAGGCTATTTGAAGTGCTGGCCACGTGCCAGGGTTTGTAATTCACCAGAAATGTCGTGTTTGTTTGTTTTTTTAATCTGGGCCGGGGCCAAGCTGGATCCACACCAGGGTTTTTTGAAGTTTCCGGTGCACCAAGCCTCCCCAGCCCCACAGCTGCTCCATGAATTGAAGCCTTCAGCTCCTTCCCAGCTCACCCCAGCATGATGTGACCTCAGCTCTGACAGCACCCAGGGCTGCTCCAGGCGACTCTCCCAGGAACCCACCAAGGGCCCACCAAAGGGGTCCCCTTCCATGGTGACACGGAGGTGCTGAAGCCTCTGAAGACGATTTTTGACAAGGCTGCTGGACCACAGTTTTTGGCTCAGTGCAGGTTTTGGCCCTCCCTGACCCCAGGAGAGGCTGTCCCAGGGTTGCCTTTAGTAAGGAGGGGATGGTTCCTCTCTCTGCAGCATAACCACGTTCACAGCCAGCTGACAGCCATCTGCTCCTCTGCCAGCATGCTACTCCAGCCTAAATAGCTCTGATCCCTCCTGCTGTTTACTCCCAGCTGTATTTATAGACCAGCTCTCTCCCAGCCTTCATTTTCCTAGACTAAACAAGCCCAGCATTTTCATGCCTCTCTCCTAAAACCAGGTCTCCTTCCACCCGCCTGTTCCTCCTCTGCCCACAGAGCCCCTCACAGCGCCTGTGGGCGAGCAGGGCTGGGGCAAGGCCAGCTTTTGGCAGTGCCCCCTTGATAGCATGGGGACAAGCCAGTCCCCACTGTGACCACTTTGCCAACAGGGATTGTTCTTTACAAGGCCACATGGCAACTCCTGTGTTCCCACACTGCTCTTCCATTCCTGTTTCACCTTTCATGGACACCTTTTGGGGGGGCTGTGCAGATACCTGACTTTGCCCTAATATTTCTCCCAGCCCAGCCCTCCCAGGCTATTTTGATCATTCTCTGTGCCTGTGATGTTGGCCTGTGTCAAAGGTAGAGTGGCAGCAGTGCCTGCCCCCTGTGCTGGCACTGCTGGGGCACCTCCAGTCCTGGGGTCAGCCCTGGGCCCCTCAGGACAATGCAGACCCTTAGGGGCTGGAGTATGTCCAGGGCAGGGAATGGAGCTGGGAAGGGGCTGGAGCTGAGGGAGGTGCCCAAGGAAGGGCTGGAGGTCGCACTCAGCGCTCTGGGCTGGTGACAAGGTGGAGATCAGGCACAGGTTGCACTCAGTGATCCTGAAGGGCTTTTTCAAGCTCAATGATTCCTTGAGTCTGTGATTCTCTGTGTCTGTTATCTCTCCCATTTGGCACTCCAGCAAATTCTATTAGTGAGGCTTCAGTCTCTGGACCAGCTCCAGCACCTGCCTTCAAGCCCCAGCTTATCCTGCAGCACATTCTCTTACTGCCCTCCCTCCCAGTTCCTCCCCATCCAGCAGTCCAGCCTCTGTCCCTGTTTCCCCACCTTTCTGCTCTATTTCCATACAGCTCCTTCCCATCCCCTTTGCCAAACAAAGGGCAGATGGACAAATGCTGGCAGCAGCCCCAGCAGATGCACCGAGCCCATCTCTGGTGCTACAGGGGAGCGTGGGCAGCCTCCTGGCTCTGTTGTTCCTGAGGCTTCAAGGGACACAGGCACCTCTGTGTCCATGGATTGGCAGGGAGGTCTTGCTCCCAGTCACCAGTGCAGACACAGGGCTCCAAACACTGGGGACTGATTCCTGATATCCATTGGCACATGTCAGCTGGAAGGACACTGATACCTCTGGTCCCACCACCCTCAAGGTCCCTGTCTGGAGCTCGGCAGCCACTGAAGGAGCAGTGGGCTGGTTTGGTATGGTGGTGAGGAGACCAAGGGCAGCAGTAAAATACCCTTCAGTCCATTTATCAGCTGGTTTAGCCCAGATCCTGCAGCCAGATCCTGGCAGGATGCATTTTTAAAGGAAAATTGCTCCTGGTGTAATCAAAGCCTGGGAACCTCAGGTTGGGGTTGCTGAAGGCTCAGGATATTGCACACAATCCCAGAATGGCCGAGTTTGTAAGGAATCACTGGAGGTCACCAGTCCAACCCTCCCCTGCTCAGGCAGGGCCATCCCAGAGCACAGGGCACAGCACTGTGTGCACAGGGCTCTGGAGTATCCCCGCCCAGGGAGACTCCAGCCCCTCCCTGGGCAGCCTGTTCAGGGCTGGGCACTGCCCAGGGCAGCAGTTCTGCCTCCTGGGCAGGGGCAGTTCCTGGGCTCAGGCCCTGCCCGTGGCTCTGGTGCCACTGCTGGGCCCCGGAGCAGAGCCTGGGCCCTGCTCTGCCCTCCCTGCAGACCTGCACAAGATGATCTCTGCTCCTTCCCCCTCCTGCTGGAGGAGCCCCATTGCAGAGGTCTTGTCACTCCTGGGGAGAGGGACAGGCAGGAGAAGCTCCGCAGGAGAAGCTCCACAGCACCGCTCCCCAGAGGGACCAGAGGGTCTCCCTGTCCCTGGGGCTCACCAAAAGCCAGTTTGTTTCTGAAGCCAAAAGGTTTCTGCCCAGCACGAGTTGTGGCTGTGCAACCTTCACAGGGACAGCACAAACGAGGTCCCAGCCTGGCCTGGGAGGCTGCAGCAGCCTGAGGTACAAATGTGGTTCAAGAGAGTTCACTGCGAGCGAGAGGGAGAAGGGACACTATCCCAACCAGTAACGGTGCTTTCTAGTCTTCAGGAAGAGCCAGTTTCCTAAGTCTGAGAACAATTACGACCGAGATTGTCTTGGAGGAAGAATTTAAACAGAACAGAATGGGAACCGTGGCTGGGAACCATTCGGAAATACTTTCCAACAAGCCCGAGTGTTGGCTAGAGGCAGTGGAGCCTGGATGATTGCAAGACCCATCAGACCTCCCTGGACTGGCAGCTCATCCCTGTCCCCCCCGCCAGAGACCTCGGTAGTGCTGCTCATGCAGTGCCCGTCTGCATCGCTGCTTTCTAGGAAAAGTGGCTCCGAGGAGCAGCAGCCAGCAGGGCTTTGCCCCGGGGCTCACTAAATTGTCTGCCTGACTCCCCACCCCGCTCTGAAGGGAGAGAGTGGAGCTCTGCTCAGTCCTCCCTCTGTGCCTTCAGGCTTGGGCAAAGTCCTGCTCCTCATTAGGAGAAGCAGCCACAGCAGGGGATTTGTTTTCTCGTATGTTTTGCCCTCCTTTCTCTCAGCCCCGGGGCTTGTCTGTGCTGCTGCTCTGGTCCCAGAGCCCTCCACCTCCTCAGGAGTCCTGAGACACAGCCTGAGTCTGGGACAGCAGGACCATGAACTGGGCTGCCCAGGGTGTCTCACCCGGCCCAGGGCTTCCCAGCAGAGCTGATGAGTCCCCAGGGACATTTGGCAGCCACTTGGTGTCACCTTTACGTGCAGACAGCCCAGCCCCACCGCTGCAGGGCCCTCCTGGGTACTCTGGGATGGACATCACCCCAGCAACGGGAACAGGCTCCTCTCTGAGCTGAAGACACAAATGCAGCAAACACAGGTCCTGTGGCAGATGGGAAAAGAGACACTTTTAGCTGTCAGCACCTTATGCTGGAAGGAAGACAAGGAGAGAAACCACCCCTGTGGAGGGTGGTGAGGAGTCAGCTCAGCCAGACCCAGCTGGACCATGGGAGTGGCACCATGGAGATACCATGGTGGGCTCTGGGAAAGGGGAAAGTTATCTGCACTTCATTTCTACCCCTGCTAAGCTGTGTCTGGCTTATCCCCTGCCTGGGAGGAGCAGGGGCAGCACAATGCCAGTGGGCATCCAGCTGTAGTGCCTGGGGACAGGGGCTGTGCCAGGCAGGGCTTAGACAGGAAACACTCATTTGCTTTGCCAAAAATGTTTATTTTGTTAGGAAAGAGACAGAACGTCTTAACTTCACTAATGCAATATAAGAGTTTTGCTCATAAAATTGAATTAATTTCTGTTAGGAAACCCTGCCTCTGCTGTTCTCCATGGCAGCAGCCACATCCTCACATCCAGCTCTCCCACCCATCATTGCTGCTGGATTTGGATACAGCCAGGTCCCCCCGTGGGGAGAGGGAGCTGGAGGAGCTCCAGGTGCAGTGGTGATGGCCAAGCATTTCCCTCCAGTGACGGTGCTGTAGCACCAAGACGGGCGCAGGGAGCTCCAGGTGCTGTTCCAAGGAAGTCAGTGGTGGCTGCCAGCACTGCAACATTGTCACTTGTCCCTTATCTGGTACAGGAGCAACTCTAAGGCAGGGGATGCTTCCTGACCATCCACCAGCACTTCCCAGTGCTGCTCCCAGGAGGCTTCAGGGAAACTCAAACAGCCCAAATGCTGGGGTCCGGGTAGGGAAGCTGGGGGTAGCCCTGTGCACTCAGCCTGGCTACAGCAGAGGGCTCAGAGGCTCCAGAGCATTCGCTCTTTACCTTTCCATGGGGACAGCAGTGCTGGCATCTGCACCTCAGAGTCTTTCCCCAGGAGCTTGACCACCAGTTGTGCAGCTGCAGCATTTGGTGCCCATGTGTGCTCCTCTGAGCCTCATCCTCTGCAAACGTGGACCAGGCACTCGTAGGGAGAGACTCCAGAACAGATGTAAACAGGAAGGGAAGCTGCAAAGATCTGTCCCTCACTCAGCTGCTCCCCAGCGAGTTATTCATTTCAGGTACCCAAATGCAGGTCGGCATTCCGATGACATGAGGTTAATCCCAGCCTGTGCTGGCGCCGAGCACTGCTGTGTCCCAGCAGATCGGTGCTCTTGGGCCAACGCCCAGCACAGCCCAGGGAGGTGAGCAGGTCTGACCTGAGCCCCTCTGTGCCTTGCTCCACTTGCCGTGCAGGTCCTGGTTGGAAAGCAGAGCTCTGCTGCTCCAGGGAATGCCAGGTGTATGGAGCTGATCCCCCCCGCCCTTGGCCAGACCCAGAGTCTGAGCTCTCTGAAGTGCTAGGTTGTGCACTGCAGTCAGAAACAGCTCCCCACCACTGTGGCAGTTTTCCTGATCTCCTCAAACACCTCCCTGTTACTTGCAGCTTCGAAGTTTCCAGACAGGGATATCCACCCATTTTTCTTTTCTTCCTCTCCACTTTTCAGGGCCATTAAAATCCAGTGTGTCTAGGATATGTATTCATTGCACTTTTCCGATTCCACCCGCAGCTTTTCCAAACCTCTTCACCTCTGGAAGAGCTACAGAAGCAGCAAAAGGAAAACTGAAACCCAGGAACGCACCACAGCGGGGCTGTGCCAAGTGTAAGGACTTTGAGAGGATCAGTGGGACAGAGGAAAAAGCCTCTTCAGAGTTGTTTGGAGAGAAACAGATCCTCTTCCCCAAAAGGATCAGCTGCGTGATGCTGACATGCAGCCAGATCTAGTCCTTGGCCCCACAACTGATCCCCGGAGCCTTTCCTTGGGTCAGTGGCAGCTGTGGAATCCCCCCAGGGGTCTCAGCCCCTGGGTTTTAGAGGATGTAGTGGTGGCTGCTGTGTGTCCAGCAGGACTGGTGTGGGCAGGAGCAGCGCTGCCCATGGAGAAGGACGTGTGGGTGGATGGGATCCCCCCAAGCTGGCACTGGGGTGTCGTGGGGATGAAAGTGGAGGGAAAGACAGAGAGAGCTCCGTGTGCCTGGAAGTGGACACTGGAAAAGAGAAGTGGACAGAGAACACCGCCCTTGTTCCCTGGATCTGAGCTGACACCAAGCACCACCTCTGCACCCTGTGAACCCACACTCCCCGAGTCCAAAGGTGTCCCTGGAGGATCCCACTCCCATGCTGAGCCATCCCCATGGTGGCCCTGCTCTCCTGGACTGCTGGTGCTGTGCTGCAGGACAGGGATAAGCTTGGTGCTGCACACAGAGCAGGTGCACTGCACGCATCCCTGGGACACCTGGAGGGGTGCAGGCTGCACCTAGAGACACATCTGAGCACATCTGTGGGTCAGGGAAGTCCTGTGGGACCAGGAAAAGGGGCCAGCACTCCTGTGCTATGCTCACAGGCTGAGCATGGTGGAGCCACAGGAACCTCATGGCATGGTCTGCACATGGCCCAGCCCCAGGTTCAACATGAGCCATCTGGACTTGCATCAGCACCGAGGGCTTTTCAAAGAGTGTCCCGTTCACAGCAACCAGCCTGCAGGCTGATGTTCTCCAGATGACACTGTTGTCTTTGGAAAGCCTCCTAAACACTTGAAAAACACCTTCAGCCATACTCCAACGCAGCCAAGCAGGACTGAGATTAGAAATTGCACTTGACAGTGTTCAATCTGTCCAGTGGGATTAAAACCAGATCCAGTTCATGTCTCTGCAATTACACACCTCCCTTCCATAGGCAAAGGGCTTTCTCTTTCATCTGACATCAGGGTGTGCACTTTTTATTCCTGCTTAAGCCTCAGCTGAAGGACTCTTGAGAGTATTTCAAAGCAATCTCAAACTATTCTGGACAGATGTTGCACGAACTGATTTCAAAACAGTGGTGGTCCTGACCACGACAGCCCAGAGTTTAACACTGCTGGATTCTGGGATCCTACTGGGACAGCAGACAGGATTTTGACTTCTACTGCACTAAATCCATGAAGGCAGTGCTGATAAGGCCGTGTACTTGTGTTGATACAGCAAGAGAAAGCACCTCACAGGTAAAATGGGAGCCCTGGCTGGGTGATATAGAGCTGACAGAAAGGTGGAGGGGTTGGAGAGGTGGATGAGAGCTCTGGGATCGTCCATTTGGAATGGGGACACTGTAGCACCCTCTGAGGATATCATCAGCCACCAAACACTCATCTCTCAGTAATGCAGCCACCGAGGATGACCACAGTTGTTGTGTGTCACAGTCCACACCCCAAGAAAACACACTGGAAACCATTTGTTTCTCCAACCTTATTTTTGCACTGGACATCCTGGCGTCATGCTGATCTTTAAAATGGACTTTTTAAGAACTTGATCACCTGCAAGTGAGAACTGAGAAATTTCCCTCCAGATCCTGCAAAAATCCTGATGTTCTTTCCAGGAGGAGATGCAGTTCCTCATCTTCCCTCTGGGCACTGCAGTCCCAGCAGAGGGACTGTCCTTTCCCAGAGAGGTGTCCCTGGTGCTACAGACCTCCAGGAACAGTCTGTGCATCAGATTTGAGCCTGTGGTTTGGGCTCAGCTCTGGGCAGAAGATTCTCCTGGGACCCTTCACTGGTCTCTTTGCCAGGATAAGTGTGTGGAGGTGGAGGCACAGAGCTGGAGGGGAGTCATGGAATCAAGGAATCATAGAATGGATTGGGTTGGAAGGGACCTCAAAGCTCATCCAGTGCCACCCCTGCCATGGACAGGGACACCTCCTGCTATCCCAGGGTGCTCCAAGCCTGTCTAACCTGGCCTTGGACACTGCCAGGGATCCAGGGGCAGCCACAGCTGCTCTGGATGGAAAAGAGGGAAGAGGCTGGGGCAGCACTGTGGAAATCCAGAGAGCACCAAGGTGCTGGGGGAAAGGGAGGAGCAGCCTGGAAAGAACGAAACTTTGGAGATATGCAACAAACTGGAGGCTGTTTAGTGATCAAAGGCAGCACTGGGAGGTATTTGGGGCTTTAATTGGGCCCAGGAATTAATGAGGATCCCAAAATCAAAGTTGAAGGAGATGGCTGGGGAATCCTCATTGAACACCCACAAAGCCAGTCCGGTTCTCCCAGCCTGGAGATCACACCTGGGGGGGAAACACTGCCAAGGGAAGGAAAAGGAAAAGGAAAAAAAGGAAAAGGAAAAGGAAAAGGAAAAGGAAAAGGAAAGGAAAAGGAAAAGGAAAAGGAAAAGGAAAAGGAAAATAACTCCTCCGAGAGAGGAAAATCCCTCAGTGCATGATTCCCCGTAGGCACCCAAGCAATGGTACACACAGGGACTGGAAAATCCCCTTGGTGGCAACTGATGCAGGCTTGGAAATCTGCTGAAAGGAGCTTTTGGAAAAAACTCCTCATATTGAGCACAACCACGTCAGAGCTGGATGTGGGGTGATCCTGCAGCATGGGACAGAGAGGCAGCATGGAAAAGATCCTGCTGGAGGCTGTTTTGGGAAACATTTCAGGGAGAGAATATGCCAGATGGCAGCGTGGGACTGCACTGACCTTCAGATGAGTACAGAGATCTGGGGGGAACCCACAGGGGGAACCCACCCCGGCTGCCCTCTCCATGCCTGGACCTGGCTCCAGTGCCCTCCTTGGGAGGAGAGGGACAGGGCTGGGGATGCTTAGGAAATAATGGGTAACATGTAATTTTAGAAAATCACGTTGTCCTTTCATAAGAGCAGCTAAAAATGTCCCTCTGGCACTGCAGCAGTTCCGACAGAGGAACCAGCTGGCAGCGGGGAGACAGAGATAGCAAAGCCCTGCAGAGCTGCTCTGCACAAAGGAGAAGGGAACGCTTCAGTCTGGGATTCAGTTTGGTGTGAAAATGGCTTGTTCTGCTCTGCCTGCCAGGGAAAGGGCTTGGAGAAAGTGGCAGAGGCCAGATGTTCCCATGTCTTCATCTGGATCCTCACTGGTTCTGCTGGACAAAGCCCAACCTTCCTGCATGCTTGCTCCTAAAGCCTTATCTAGGAGGTGCTTCCTGGGACTCCCCAGGGCTGGGCTGTGCATCCAAAATATTTCACAAAAAGATACTGCAAATATTTGGGACACTGAAGGCAGTGGAGTTCACAGGGATCATATTGTACTACAGGGAAAAATGCCAGAAGAATGGAACCAAAGTCCTGAAAATCTCTGTGAGGAACTTAAAACAGGCAAATCCTCCAGATTAAAGAAATAAAATAAATAGTTGAGGGAAGGCTGAGCCTCAGCCCCTTGGGAGCTGCCTGAGCTGCCTACCCACACCTGCTGCCCTGGTGGCATCCCTTGGTCTCCCACCCACACACCAGTGCAAGCCAGCAATGCTCCTTGAACCTGCTGGCTCATCCCAGACCAGATTCTGTTCATGCCCATTGGAAATGTACAGAAATGGATAGGGTCACTCCCTGGGATAACCCCCAGCAGGGGCTGCTTCCCTGCAGGGAAGTTGAGGCTCTGCTCAGCCACTGCCACCTCCTACCCGTGCAGCCACACTGGGAGCCTCGGGATTTGGGCTACTTGAACAAGCTAGAGGGCACAGGCTAAGAAAGAAACCTGGGAAAGCCTCTGCACTGGTTAATCCTCCCTTCAGAACCATCAGGAGCCTCGAGGGAGGAGGCAGCTGCAGGAGGATGTGTTCCCTGGCACGGGCACAGCGCCCTGTGGCAGCAGAGCCCCGGCACAGGTCGAACCTCAGTTGGTAACGCCGCCGGGCCTGGCAGCACGGGAGGAGAGTGCTCAGGGACAGGAATCCTTCCAGGCATCCCAGACTGGCTCTGCCTGGGGTCAGGATAAGGGACATGCACATCCAGGCACCCACTGCCCCGGAATCGCCATGGCTGTGGAATGAAATGTCACATAATGCAAGACCTCGAGTAGTAGGAGCTGTCAAGCCAAACAAATGAGGACAGTAGTTCCAGAAATTAGAGACACAATCCACCATTGGCATCAAGTCATTTGTATCATTAATGACACACTAGTTCTCAATTAGCATCACTTCAATCCAGAAATAGCATTATTAGAGACTGCAGCACCCAGCCATGTAATGGCACATAAGGAGCTGCACTCGGAGCCATGACCCACCTACTGTGCTGGCCACAAAGAATGGCCCAGAATTCCCTGGGAGGAGCTCCAGTTTCTGTGGAGAGATGGCTAATAAGCCTCAGCCTAATGAGGTCATGGAAAACACTGTCAAATGCTTGAGTGAAGGCTTGACATACCTTCAGATACCTGAGCCTTCCCATCCGGATCCCATTCAGCACTGCTGAATTCCTGGACAGCTGCCCTGGAATTGCAGCCCTCACCTAGAGAGGCTGAGAAACCTGAGCTGGTTCCAAAACCTTCCCTGTTGAAATCTGGGGAGCCCCACCAACCCCACGGGGGGCCAGCAGAAGGCACATGCTGATGGGAACCAGCTCTCCAGGGTTTGCACAGACCAGGAATTGGAAGCACTAGCAGGACACTGGGGGAGGTCCCCCTGTGGCACCTGGGGGACAGGAGCTGTGCCCTTATGGGTTGGGGTAGCCCAGGGCTTTGTGCTGGAAGTAGGAATCACAAACACAGAGTGGTTTGGGTTGGAAGGATCTTAAAGTCCATCCAGCTCCTGCCATGGACAGGGACACCTTCCACCAGACCAGGCTGCTCCAGCTGAACACATCCAGGGATGCACCAGCTCCTGCAGTGTGCTGGTTCAAGGGACACATCCCGCCTTGGAAATTGTCCCAGGGCTGTGGTGGATCTCCATTCAATCCCTTCCAGCCTTTTCCCTTTGATGTTTGCAAATTGCTGTTAGATTAAAAGCTGCTCTAAGTTACAGAGTTAATGAAGACAAATCCACTCCTCTGCGGGAATCCCCAGGGAATGTCCTGCCCTCCTTCCATCTCCTGGGACAGCCCATTCTCCAAACCATGCATGGAAGAGGGTAGAAAGCCCTCCCTCAGCCACGGGAGACCTCCCTCAGCGTCCCCAGAGCACAGGACATGCCACGAGAAAGCAAAGGAGCAGAAATGAGTCTCTTAAGCAGGGACAGTGGCAGTGGGGACCTGGAGGGGACACAGCTGAGCAGCACCAGGGCTTCAAGGCCTTCCTGGCATGCCACGGCACCTTCCTGGCCCCACTGGGAATGCCAGTGTGCGGACTCCAGCCGTCGTGCCGGGATGGAGTGATGGAAATGGCACTGTGCGGCCGGCACCGGCAGCAGCCGCCTCTCCTTGGCTTCGGTACTCGGAGCCATCTGGACCTGTTGGGGGGCGATGGAGCCTGGGAGCTCTTGTGGCTGGAGGGATCCTGGGATCCGAGCCAGCCAGGGCCACTGGGAGGTCCCAGGACCAGCCCTGGGAACAGGCACACCCCACACTGTCAGCCCAGTGCCAGAGCACGGGGACAGTGCCAGCCTCCCCTTTCTCTGGGCGATGCCAGAGGGAACAAGGGTGGGGCTGGAGCAGGGAAGCACATCCAGAGAACTCATGCCCCCATCCCGAGGCACTTGAGCCACACAGGAGTGGAGATGTGCATGGGGGGACCAGACGGGACCTGCACCCGGGGGCTGGGGCCATCCGGCCGCACCCGGATCCCGGGATCTGCTGGGTCACTCCACCCGTGCCACTGTCCCTGAATGCTCTGGTGGTGCAGAGCTCTGCCAGGCGTGTCACCAACGGTGTGTTAAGCCCTCATTATGTCTGCTTGTCTAAGTTTAATGGGTTGTGACGGAGCCCTTTGGAGATATCTAAATAATCTCTGCTAATGGATCCCATCTGTTGGTCCTCGAGCACCAGAGGTAGTGCTGACAGCCCAGTCCAGCTGCCTGGGCACCTGCCCAGTACACACTGGGTACCACTTGTCAAGGAGGAGATGTGCCATGTGCCCCTCCCCGGGCTTCCTCTCCCTCCCAGCACAGCCCAGACATTGGCACCAGCCACGGGCCCATGCTGGGAGAGGGGGATGTCTGCGAGGGGTGAGCAGGGCTGCTCCGAGGAGTGCAGGGAAGGCTGATGGTTTCTCCACTGCTCAGATCTCAGTTTCCCTTTTCCCTTTCCCAGCTCTGGCTCAGCTGTGGTGGGATCTCCCTGGGACTCCCCAGCATGAGCAGGAACTCAAGTGAAGGTCCATGTCCATGTCAAGGCAGGGAACACCTGGATGAGTCCTGGCCAGGGTGTGCAGGGACAGGATCCGCCTGCAGGGGTGGCACAGGGAGGTCAGTGGGGACCTGGGCAGGGAGACACAGGTCCTGTGCAAGTCCTGCAAAGGATGATGCCTTCTCAGTGGCAGAAGGGAGCAGGAGATGACTTTCAGAGCAGGAAGCTTTCAAGGAGGGCAAACACAGTGACTGGAAGTATCCAAGGCCAGGTTGGACAGGGCTTGGAGCAACCTAGGGTAATGGAAAGTGTCCCTGCCCACGGCAGGGTGTGGGACTGGATGGGTTTTATGGTCTCTTCCAACCAAACACATTCCATGATTTCTGTCTGGCATTCAAGGGAAAGCCTGTTCCTCTGAAGCCAGGCTTCAGTGAGTTTTGGTAACAGGTGGCAGAGCCTCCAGACAAAAATTGTTCCACTTGGGTGCTGAAAAATCCATATGGGATGCAATAGGGGGCTGGAAAGAGGGGGACATGGCAGTGCTGGGTAAGAAAGGCAGTACCTATGGCATGACCAGCAGAGCTCAGTGGGATGGCGTGTGAGCCCTGGTGTGGGGGTGTCAAGGGTCCTGACTCCACAGGGAAAATTTGGAGCTGTGTGCCCCTCCCTGCTGTCACGACAGGGTTAACACCAAACATTGCACAGAGCTGTGACAGGGGCTGATCCCACGATTTTCCATAATCCAGCAGCCCTCTGTCACGCCGGAGCTATTTATGAGGATCTTCCCAAAGTGGTGCTTGCGTGCTCTGGCCATAAATCACCAGAGATGATATCTGAGTATCAGCACCAGGCATGAGACCTCACCTCTGCCAAGTCCCAGCTGCAAGGAAGCCATTCCCTCCTCCCCGTACACATCCCTTGGCTGTGTGGGTGTCCAGGGAACGGCCGTCCTGGTGCCTGCCAAGGTGGATGTGTCAGTGGAGCTGTTGTCCAGCTCTCCATGGGCAGTGTCCAGACACAGGCAATATCCCTCTCTTGAAGAGGACTCGGGAGCTCATGGACCTCTTGTGGAGGAGTTCTCCATGGTTTTGTGTACTTGCTGCACTTCCACAGGGACAATCCTGGTATCAGCCACCATGAGCACCAGGCAGTGTCTTGCCCATCCCCAGCCATGTCGTGGCAGTGGCTTGGCCTCTCCTGGCCCACGTCAGCAGAGCTGTGGTTCAGGAGCAGGGTTCCATGATTCCAGGCTCCCAGGGAGTGCAGGCACAGGGCTGAGCCAGCCATGGCATCTCCTGCCTGGCATGGGATGTGTCCATGGCCTTGGGGCAGCTGGAGGTGTGCTGGGCTCAGGGTAGGGAACATTGGGAAGAGGCCCAGCAGAGAGCATCCTTCAGGTTGTGGGACAGATGCGAGACCCCTGCTCCAGATCTGGGATTGTAAGATAGAGGTGTTGCTCCAGGTGCTTCTCCTGAAGCTCCAAGAAGCACACTGGGTGCAGGGACAGGGTGACTTCCAAAGCACCTGATCATGGCCTGGCCCCACCTCAGCCAACACCGGATCATCTTCCTTCAACCTCACCCAAATCACCGTGCCCCTTTTCCAGGGCAGCGCTGCCTCCTCCTATTTCTCCTTTCCTCTTAGCCCTGGACCTCATCTCCAGGGTCACCAGGAGATGGGCACTGCTGGGCACAGGGCAGTGCCACTGCTGGCCATGGGTCAGTGCCACCGCCAAGGCCAAGGGCACCCACAGCTTCTCCTCTGCACAGTGCAGGCACTCACAGAGGTGGGGACCTTGCCATGGCCCCATGACAAGACCGTCATTCTGCAGAGCCAGAGCTCCCCAGCCCATCCCAGGCACCCTGGGAACACCAACTGGGCTGTCCAAGATGCTGCTCCAGCCCCTGCCCTGCCTGGAACTCCGGGGCTGGATTTCCACACTCTGCCTGCTCTGCTTCCCTGTGTCCAGGCTGGAAATCCCAACCATTGCAGCAGAGTGCGTAGGCTCCTTCCTGCCGAGCTCCACTTGGAGTCCAGCCCTTCCCTCTCCTAGGCCTTCATCCAGCAAAGCACTTAAGTGCTCACTCCTCCCTAAGTGAAACCAGTGGGGCCACTCGCGCGTTTAATTCCAAGGCAGGGATCACCAGAACCACTGGCTCACAGATATCCATGCCAGAGCCCATGTCCTGCATCTTGGATACAGATCCTTGAGGACTCTATTTGGTTTTATTTATTTTGGCTTCATCCAGACCAATGAGAACAAGGAATGTGCAGGACCCAGCCATGGGGCACAGCACTGAGAAGCTCAGTACAGCTTCCCTGGTCAGGCCCACATATTCCATACCCACCTCTAGGGAGGGGAAGCCTTGCTTGCCAGGCTCCTTGTTGCCTGGTTTCTGTGTTCTCCAGGTGGCTGCAGCTCTCCAAGGCTCACAGCTTCTCATTATCCCCCAGCACAGAGGGCCCTACCCCACCACATTTGTGGGTAAGAGCTGAGCTTGTCCCCAGAGCTTCTGCTCTCCCTGTGTCTGCTGCCATTTGGGACTGGGTTGTTGTGTCCCAGCACATGTTTTTCACATATGTGTTCCTATTCCCCTTGAAGCCAGTGAAGGAGAAGTGCCAAGATGTTGCAGTACAGCATCACTGAAGCCCATAAATATCACGCTTGCCCTACTCCCAACGTGGACAAGAAAGGAGCTGTGACTCGGTCCAGCCCCATTTATCCTTCAGACACCCAGACTGTGGAATATGCTCCTACTTTCCACCAGATGTTCTGGTTCTGCTCCTTTTATTGTTTATTTCTTGAGCCTCTGAGCTGGTCCCTGGCTGCGTGTCGTGCACAGCCCAGCTCCTTGAAACCCTTGAGTCAAGAATTTCAGATGTGCTCGTTTGGAAAGCGTTGGGAAAGCAAGGGAAAATTACTGCCCTTGAGATTGTATCCTTGACCAGAAACTTTGGAGCGAGGTCAGGCCTGATGCATTTGCACAAGGCTTGGAGCACGTGTCCTGGTGCAGCAGCACGGCGCTGCTCGCTCCTGGTGCTGCCAGGGAATGACGCTGCTTCCAAAGGGAACGTCCCCACATGCCGGGCAGGGACCCCCGCCCCAGCACCATCCACGGGGACAGTGTTTCCAGCTCCAGCAAGGGGAAGTGAATGTGGAAACCTCTTTATTTCCACATGGACATGGAGATGTTCTGAATGACAGGAGTTATCAGATTTCAGCCCTAAGCAGTTTGGGGTGCTACCCTTATTCCTGGTGTTTTTCCTGTTCTCTCCATTCAGCCACTGCCTCACAGATGTCCCTGTGGCCGGTCTGGTGCTCAGACCCTTTCTCTGCATATGGTGAGCAGGTGAATTGGAGACATCTGTGCACCAGGAGCTGCTGCAGGGACGGTGCTGAGGGACTTCTGGCTGCCCAGAAGTCCAAGGTTATCTCATTCTTAGCCCTAATCCCCTCCTGCCGTTGCTCTGAAGGATCTACAAGGGACAGAAGTTGTGAGGAGACTTTGGTTGCCCCACTGCTGTCGTTGGATTCCAGCAGCACAGACTGCCTGTCTTCCCCAAGCTGCAGCCCTGGTTTGGATATGGGATGCATTAAGGAATGTGGGTGTCTTTGGATGTGAAACCATCCATCCACATTCCAGGGCAGCCAGTGCAGGCCCCCAGCAATTCTGGGCATGGACAGGAGCTCCTCAGGCTGCCAAACCTTTCCTCAGCACTGGCTCTCCTGTTGGCTGTGGGAAGGCTGCAAATCCCCATCTCCTGACCTGCTGGGTTTCCCTGGGATCACAGCAGGACCACACTGATGTCCATCAGAGGCAGAGGAAGAGCATCCCCCATGCTGACAGGCACTGTGCTGGAGTGAGCAGCGAGATAAGCTGCCCAGTGTGAGAGCCAGCACTGGGCTGAGCAGGGTCCTGGTGCCAGCCATGGTACCTTGCTACAGACCTGGAGATCTCCAGAGGCTGAGTTACCACTTGTGAAAATTCAGGCTCACACAAGTGACAGACACAAAGGGCTGGAGCAGCGTGGGAGGAGCAAGTCCATGGCTGCAACAACATCTGCACGTGGCTTCCCAAACAAGCAGTGCCTGACACACACACCGGGCTGCCACATCCAGCTGGGATTCCCCAGGAGCCACAAAATCCAGCTGGAACCACCTGAGCAGGTGATGCTGGTGGGGCTGATGGAGTCCTGGTCAGCAGAGGGTCCTCAAACTCTCTGCAGGACAGCACAGTGTGGAGCCCAGCCTGCACACAGCGTCTGGCAGAGGCACTGGGTGATTCATGTCCAGCCCTTCCCCAGTCTGGAAACATTCTTGGCATGTGGCAGCTCCCAGCCGCCCCTCTGGTTAACCCTGGTTTAGCCCAGTCTGGCAGAAGATGGGGCACACATGGCCCCATTCAGCCCTTTGGTCCAGTCCAGCTCCCCGAGCCCTGCCCAGACCCCAAGCCCTGCAGTGCCCCCCGGAGCCCTCACCAGAGGCCCCAGATCTCTCCTCTGCAGCTCCTCGTTGAGAAGAAGCAAGGCAGTTCTGGCACGGGCAAAAATCCAGAAGGAAGGAGCTTTCCCAGCTCTCGGACATCCGGAGTGGGGGGGCACAGGGGGCTGCTGCTCTCCTCTGCAGTTGGGTATGGGACAAAGTCGTGGGAGAGGTGTTGGGGTGAGCAAAGGGGGATGTCCTGAGGGAAGGTAACATCTCATTTGGTCTGATTGCACTGGGAAAATGCTACAAAACAGGCGGCCAGGCCCCTGCCTAGGCTCCGAGCAGCTGCAACAAAACCCAGTGAGGGCAGCAGGAGCACAAGGGCCAGGTGTGCAGATGTCCTGGATGCACTGGTCACCAGCACCCAGAGCCTGACCCTCTCAGCCCACACCAGTGCTGGCCAGAGGGGACAATGACCCCAGGGTGAAGAGCTGCAGCACCCACGCCTGCCCAGCCCTCTGAGGTGACCTGCCCTGCCTGTGCCAGCCCCATGAACTCAGCCCTGCGAGGCGTTAGCTCATCTCCCCACTGCTCACAGGGCTTGGCAGACACCATTCTTCCTGCCTGTTTGGGATCCAAAGAGATGACCCCAAGGCCAGGCTGGTCTTGCTCCACCCAGTCAGGGAAGACAAGCCCTACTTGGCACCCCATTCTCCCCGAGCCCATCAGTGTGTGGGAAGTCCCCCTGGAAGGTTCCATGCCACGGGTTCAGTGCACCTGCCATGGAGGCAGCAGAGGGTGAGACTCCACCATCCCTCCTGGCCGCTGTCCTGGCGTGGAGAGGCCAGAGCCTGGACAGTCACCTGTGTCCAGGGTGGAGCCGAGCACGAGCAGGCAGCACACGGACACAGCGTCTGAGCCTGAGCTCTGGCAAAGGCAAGAGCAGAGCGGGCAGCAGGGCACAGGCACAGGGGAGGGGTGGCCACTGCCCCTTCCACAGCGGCCAGGCCAGGGTGGCCAGAGCAGAAGGGAGCAGCCAGTGCAGGAGGAATGTGCTATTGCATGGGAGGGAGGAGATCACAGCAAAGGAATGTGCTGTGCCACGGCCAGGGCTGGGGGAGCACGAGAGAAAGCAGCAGGCAGGAAAAATAAACTCTGTCTCTCCCAGGGCTACAGTCCTCTGGTCACAATTTTTTCCCTTCTCCCTCTTAAATAAAAATGACGTCAGCCATTGTTCTGGCTGCACAAGGGCTGCCAAGAGCTCTGGCTGTTCCTCAGTGTCCTCCAAACTGTGCTCACCTCCCCAGGCCAGGACTGAGCACATGAGGCCATTGGTTGGGGTCACTCTGTCTGCTGGTCCCTGCAGGTCCAGGATGCACCAGCATCAACCAGGATCATCATCCCACTGCCCTTTCCTTCACTTGATCCATGAGCACTACCCCAGTGTGGCAGGAGCTTTTCACCAGAACCATCTCCATCAGCCTTCTTCAGACCCTCAGCAAGCCTGGAGCCTCCAAAACCTCCTGGGCTTGTGGCCCTGAGCACGAGCTGGGAACACTGCCCAGGGCAGGAGTGAGGGGGAAGCTTGGCAAATCTGAGATGGTCCCCACGAGGCTGTGCACAAAGTCTTGCCCTGGCACAGGCTGCTTTCTTCTCTCCCCACCCCTGCAAAGACACAGGGGCTCTGCAGGAGCCCTCACCGGAGCACAGCTGGCCAGAGGGGCTGGCAGGGAGTCACTGGGCCAAATTCAGGATAAGAGTACACACCCCTAGGTGCACTGCAGGTGGAAGGAGGATGTGTGTGTGTGTGTGTGTGTGTGTGTGTGTGTGTGTGTGTGTGTGAAATCGGCAGGGCTGCTCCAAAATCCCGATTCAGCCATACAGAGTCTCATAGATCTCACAGGCTGTGTTTATTGGGGTCAGTTCCTGCTGCAAACACAGCCCCTCTCTGTGCCCTGGAGCAAGGGACCAGTCCTGTCACAGCCCCCTGACTGTCACACAGGGGCTGGCTGTCACACCCAGAGGACCAGCAGCCTACTCAGAGCACCAGGTCAGCCTGGCCCAGTCTGCTATGAGCTCTGTGGATGCAACCAAAGCCAAAATCACAGGCAAAGAGCCCATGGGGGAGTTGGCTCATCCCGCCCCTCCTTGTCCACCCCAGCTCATCTGCCAGCTCCAGGTGGATGTCAGGCAAGCAGCATCCAACCCAGAAGCTTGGGATAGCATCACAAGGCCTTCCCTGAAACAGCACGTGGACCACTGTGCTTGAGAGAAACCTGGACCAAGGCAGGAGGGACTGAGAGACCCTCCAGGAGCAGGACTTGGAACACATCCACTAGTGAAGACCCACCACTCCAGGAGGGCTGACTGCAGCCTGCAGCCACAGCAGCAAGTCTAGGTGGGCAGGATGCAGGAGGGGAACAATGCTGGTGGGAGAGCTGGACCCTCCTGCAGAAAGCACACCAGGAGTGGGGTGTGAAGGGAAGCAATAAGGGGAGAACTCTGGGGAGCTCTGCCAGTGGACAGACATCCCCGGAGCAGATGTCACTAGACAAGGCAGGCTGGTGCCATGAACAAGGGTCAGGACTGGGCTCCTCTGACAGGTGAGACAGTGCAGGCTGGGCTGCACGAGCAGGGGCTGGTCAGCACACCAGCAGAGGTTGTCCTTGTCATAAGTGGGACCTGTCACCTGTGGGTGCTTCAGAGCCCACTCCGTGGTAGGGGTCAGTGTCCCTTGATCATATCCAGTGATATGTGACACCAGAGTGGTCCCAAGCCGCTCTCCACCACTTAGTAATTTCCACATGTGCCACCTCCTCTTGTCCGGACATTTCCTTAAAGAAAAGAGCTCTATGACACCAAGGAATTATGGACTTGCTTTTCCATACCATTATCCACGAGCTGTTAACATTCATTTCTTCCTGTGCCAAGCCCAGCCATGTGCTCAGGCAGCTTTCACCCATGGACACTTCTCTCCCTCTAAAGCCAGTGCAGTTTTCCATGGTTGTCATGAATTTCACTGTCCCCTCCCCACGCCATAGGGTCCCTGTCCTCCTGCATCACTCTCAGGGTGGAAACCATCATCTTCAGTCCAGGAGGAGCTGGGTTTTGCCACAGCATTTCACAGTTTGTCTCCATTGCCTCTTTTTCATGACTCGCACCAGCAGTGTCTCCCAACACCATCAGCTCTGGGCATCCTTGGGCTGTTCCCACAGCCATGGCAATTGAGGGTCCTCCCTGTGCCTCTTGCTGCCCCATCATCACCCCAGCATAGGCAAGGGACTCTGTGAAAAGGGGGGACCACCCACAGAATGCCACCACTCCTGCCAGCATGTACCTGACCCATTTCCAGACCGTGCCCAGCCCTACAGCCAGTGCTTCGCCCGGTCACACACACAGGACAGGTGTCATGTCCCCTCCACACTCCCTGGTCTGTCCCTGTGGGACTCTGGCAGGGAATAGGGGCATTGTGCTGACCTGTCATGGTGACTGTCCCTGGCTTGCCACCAGATCCAAGGAAAGGAACTGAGGAGATCAGCCACCACTGTGTGTCCCCTCCACGGAGACCAGAACATGTTCCACACTTTTTCCTTGAGATTTAGTCCTTTCCAGTCCCAAGGGCTGTCCCCTCTGGCCAGAGAAGCAGAATATTTCCTTCTCCCTCTGCTCACTTGTGCATCCCCAGCAGCATCAGGATGTGTGGGATGGGGGCAGGCCTAGGGTGGACGTGCAGGGCAGCAGGGCAGTGGGAGCCCTGCTGTGCCCCCAGGCCAGGACTGCCACCCTATCCCTCCTCCTCTGTGCCCCCAGGCCAGGACTGTCACCCCCAGCTGTCTGCCTCTGCTTGCATAACTGTGATAAACAACTCCCCACATGAAAACCGGGTGGGAAGCGTGGAAAGCAAAGGGAGCTGTTTCCAATTCCAGGCCTATTAAAACTTGTCCTTCCTGGAACGAGAAGAAAAATATGGTCTTGATCCTGGAGATAAGGCCAGCAACAGTTAAGATGTGAGATGTCTGTGAGGATTTGGGGCCATCCCGGTGTCTCAAGGGGAGTGAGGATGTCCCCAGCACAACCTGTGCAGGTCAGCTGGGTGCTGTGCTGTGCTGGGTGCCCAGGGACACATCAGCTCCTGTCCAGGGTTGCAAGGGAAAAATGATGGGATGGAAACCTTGTCCAAGAAGTGAAAAATTTGAACACGAAAGAAGCCTGGAGGTGTCCTTCAGTGGAGAGATTGTTCTGTGCTGCCCAGAGATGCCATGTCCTCCTCAGGCTCTGCCAGAGCTCTCCCAGAGCTTCTGTCTGCACACTGAGCACACACCAAGCAGAGCAAGCCTGGGGATCGTATCCTTCCTTCTTCTTCCCGGGATGGAGCATCTCCTGAAACTCTGCCTGTGACCACAAGCTTTGAGGAATTTAACAATGGGGTGGCAGCACCACTGTGGGTATCTGAGAGCCTGGGGCTCTGATGTTCCTCACAATGAGGAGCCCACTACACTGTAGAGGGAGCACATTATCTGCTGTCCCACCTTCATCAAACATAGACACATTTCTCCAGAGCTGGAGAGAAATTCTGGGTGCTCTCCAGTGGCGGCACATTCCCACCCTAAAGCAGAGGGAACACACTGCAGTGTTTCCCCATATGTGGCTGTGCCAACCTGCTCAAGGCTATGTTACAGGCTGAGAAAAGTAATTTTCCTTGATTTTCTTGGAATAACTGATTTTTAGAGTACCATCCAAAGTCTCCAGTCAGCTGTGGTCAGAGCAGGTCTAATTCTAAAGCTGAATCCATTGGCTCAAGTCCTTGCCCATGAGCAACCTGAAATGGGCCCTGTGCCAGGGCTGCACACACTTTCTGTGTCCATCCTTACTTGCAATGGGCTTGTTGCCCATTTCCCCTTATTCTTCACTCCTGAGGAAAGTCTGGCTCTGTCTCCTCTATAGCATCCCTTTAGGTAGAGGAAAACACAATCAGATCCTCCTTTCCACATCTCTCCTCCAGGCAGAACAGTCTCACCTTTCTGTCTCTTCTCACACATCTTCCCTGTAGATGTTGGCCATGCTTTGGCTATCACAGCACACCAGTTGGCTATCACAGCACACCAGTTTGCCTTCCTCACTGGAAAAGCTCACTGCTGATTCACAGTCAGCTTCCCTTCCCTGTCTCCATGTTCTGTGCTGCAGAGCTCACGCACCTGTGCTGGTTGTTCTCCAGGCTCCCCTGGCACATGCATTGCTCCATCCCAGACTCAGGACTTGCTATCTTTCTCTCTCTGTTGACCCTCATGACTTTTCCACTATCCCACCCATCGAGCTTGTCAAACAGTGGGGCCTCAAGGTCCCTTTGAGTGGCTCGACCTGAACCTGGATAATTGCTCCTTCCAGGGCCTTTTCCTGCAAAAAAGCTGCCAGACTATTCCCAGGATCATTGCTGCTGCTGTTTTTGCAGACCAGTACAACATTTGCTTCACTCCAGACTTCTGGAAAGCAGTAGCTTCCATGTTAAATTGTCTGCTCCAGCAGACAGAGCAGCTGCTGCATTCCTGGTCTCCCCAAGCTGTCTCAGCTCCACCACGTGGATCTGGCAGTTTCTTTTTTAACGTCTTATTTTGTTCCAGCGCTTTTCCTTCTGCTACCTCAGGACTGAGACCCACATCTGCTTTGCAAACATCTGGGATGGCTTAAGGACGGATTTCTCCCTGCTCGTGGGATGGGTCATGGAGGCACTGCTTCTTTGCTTCAGCACAAAGTCAAGCTCCAGTTAAGCTGAACTGTCAAAAGGACATGGCTGGGTTTCCAGGCGCTGCCCTAAAGCAAATATGGGGGTGCTTACACATCCTTTTCTATCCCTAAAGCTGTTGACAGGATCTTCCAATGGAATGAGGAAAGAGGTAGAGGTTATGATTCCATTTCAGTCCAGGCCAGTGTTCAACACTCCCTCTCCAGTTAAATCATTCCTCCTGCCACAGGGCCCTGGAGATCCTGGTTGCTCACCAGGGCAGCCAAACTAGAGGTGCTGGAAGATGTCAGGGGACCTTGTGGATCCAAGTGATGTCACTGCTCCAAGGAGCCAGCTCTGGCTTACAATAGCTCCAGGATGCTCATGGTCTTCCCTTGGAGGCCCTGAGACCTCCCCTTGCCTATGGATGCCTTTCCCTGCTTCTCCAGAATCCAGGTTGGGGACTTCAGTCAAAATCAATATGTTTCTGGAATTCCCTTGATATCATTTTTTCTCTGCTCATGGTTTCAAAACCTTTTCCCTGCTGACAGGCCTAAAGTGATCCCTGTTCCTGCCTCTTTCTTCACTTAAATTTTGTGAGCCCTTTGTGACTTGTACAGATGTTGAAGCATCCTCTACATTCAGCTGGAGGACTTTAATTTAATTCCTTTTGTGCTTCAGGCATTTTTATCAGCTTCCTGATCCTCTTGAAAATTTCCCAGCTCACAACGATCCCTCTCATTTTCCCCATGGTTTTTCCACAGAACACTGACAGGACACTGGAGTGCCTGTTCCTGGCACTGAGGGCTCGTTGCTGTAGCACTTTGTCATTGCACAATGTCATTCCTTGAACAACTGCCCTGAGTTAAGAATCAGCACTTGGACAGACTTCCCTGGGTTTATGTAAGTGGTGGGTGAGGAATGACATCCCAGCCTCTGCCAGGCATTCAGGTATTTAACTGCTCTTCGCACTGGGAAGCAGCGAGACCCAAACGTCTTAGAGACCCTCATTCCTTGGAGCATCATGGGGTGAACGTTGCCTCTTCATCCTTTCTTCCAGAGATGAAGTCTGAAGAGCCTGGGTCAAGGTCACTTCTCACTGGCTTAGTGTGAACTCTTGAAACTTGGACGATGATCTTCTTCAGCCTTGGAGCTGGATTTCAAGGATATTTCTGTATTCACCTCCAACAGCTCTGCCCCACCCCAGTGATGCTGGTGCAAAGTCTTCCCAACATCTGACTCATCCACCTCACCAAGGCCTGGCCTTCTTCCTGCAGTGCCCATCACCCATCACCTCTCTGCATCTGGGCACAGTCTTAGAGTCAAAGAGGAGTGTCTCCAAGGCTGCGAGGCCTTTTCCTTTACTTCTCCTCTCCCAAAACCACGATCCACCAAAACCAACGAGCATGGGCACAGCACAAAAACACGCAGGGAGCAGCTCCAGCACAACCTGTGGAGTGTGAGCTCCCGTGCAGCTGGGAGGTGGGTGGTGGGAAGAGCTGAGCCCTCCTCTTGCTGCATGGTCTGTGAAGAGCGCTCACCTCCCCTTCTCACAAAAACTTACTGCTCTTTTCCACAGCCTTGTTCAATACCTGTTTCTTTAACTCTCATTTGGCACTGGCAAATCCCTTCTTGTCAAACATTCTTGGAAAATGCCCAGCTGTGATCCAATGCCCCTGGAGATCACCTTTATGGATGTCAAGCACCACATGTAAGAGCTGTAGTCCCTCCTGGTTTTCTCACTCCTGAGGAGAGCTTGTTTGGCTGAGGAACAGACTGGTCCCTCACTGAGAGCCAGGCATGGGCTAAGTACAACTCCTCCACATCATGAAGCTGATTTTGAGCTATCTGACAGCTAGGAAGAATGAGGAAAATGTTTGAAAATAGGAAAACATAATTATTCTGATGCTTACATAACACAGAAACAGTCAAACAGATTTTGCTCAAACCATCCCCAAATAATTCTTCGTTTTTTTGGGCTGAGATCAAGCATGAACAAATTCAATCCAAAAGGATATTTTTTGAGCAATGTATAAACAACTGCAAACAGGGGTTTCGGCTGGAATGTGTGTCTCAGCCGTAGCTCAAGTGTTGCAAGAGCAGTTCGTGAGTGCTCCTCCGGGGAGTGCGGTCTGGCGGCGACGGGCGGGACTGAGCTCGGCAGTCTTGCATCCTCCCCTGTTGGAGAGGGCTCCTTTACTCTAAACTTAGAAGCATCTTATGGGATCTGTTCCACTCGTGATGGGGCCTCACTGGCAAGCAGCTCCAGTGTGTAATTGTCCCGTCTGGTAGAAATGTTCCCAATGTTTGACTCCGGCCTGGCCCCCGCTCCGTGCCGGCACGTTGCTGCGATACCGTCTGCAGCCACCCCCGTCAGCCGCGCCCGGCCACATCCTCGCAGCTCTCCTTTTCCACTCATCGGCTTCACATCTCCCTTCATCTCTCCCCTCGTTGGCCAGGATCCAGGTCCTGGCTTGTCATGCTTTTCTGGTTCTTGGAGGTGATGCTGAAGCAGGCGGACAGGCTGTGTTATGGGGCAGGAGTCTCCAAGGGATGGGCTGCCTGGTTCCTTGCAGTCAGCCTGGTGCCTCTTCTGTCTCCTGGGAGAGATTGTTGGAATCATGGATGGGATTGAGGTGGTCAATCTTGGAATCATGGATGAAGGAGGTCCCAAGCTGTGGTCCCCTCTGAAATGTCCACCAGCTCATGGTTGGCCATAAGCTAGCCCAGAGAGCCCCTGAGGAGCAGGGAGGTCACATTATTGCCTCCCCAAGTCCTTCTTCATCTCACTGCACCCCAGGAGCTGAATCCCTTCAGCAGCCCCTCTGCCAGGTCAGTCCCTGTCTACAGCCCCAAGAAGGCCCTGGACAGGGCCAGCTCCAATGGCCACCAGCAGCTCCCACATCTGGCCAGGTGTTGGAGTGTAATACACAACCACTGCTCTCTGCACAGGCTGAGCAGGTTCCTCTGTCCCTTCCCCAGAGCAAGCACAGAGCAGTCCCGGCCACAATATTTTGCCTGGCATGGACATGCTCTAGACGAAGGTGCTTGTTATTCCTGTCGGCTCATCCTGACTTTGTAAGGGTGACTAATGCTTTTTCTGGCTGCAAGAAGGTTTAGGGGCATGTTAACAAAGTGACTGAAAGGAAACAGG
Organism: Vidua chalybeata; assembly: GCF_026979565.1. Lineage (NCBI taxonomy): Eukaryota > Metazoa > Chordata > Aves > Passeriformes > Viduidae > Vidua > Vidua chalybeata. The sequence continues at coordinate 748,309 of NC_071549.1, read as the reverse complement.
CAGCTTCTCCCATACCCCATTGCTGGCAGCACCACCACTTGTCCCGTTTATCCAGGCAGGAGAGCTCCGGTTGTCAGAGTCGTTGCTGGGACCCACAGAAATGATGCTTTAGGGGCCACACAAGGACATGGCACCCCCCAGGCTGGCAGCCTGTTCTGTGTGGGGCAGCCTGCCCTCAGCAGCACGTCTGGGCAAACACTTTATTCCACATCTGGGATCTCTCTGATACATCCAAGGAGTCCAAACATGGTCTCAGTCCAATGCTGAGATGGTGCTGGAGCCACAGGCTGAGCACAAGGCACGTCCTATTCGTGATTCCAAGGAGAAACTTGAGGCACAGCACTGGAAAACTGCAAAGCTCTTGGAGCTGCCTCCAAGCCCCATGAAGGCAGCAAACCCTGGCACAAGGTGGGGAGGTGCAGGAGCAGGAGCCAAGAGGCAGCACCGAGTGACCCCATGCCGTGTCCTCCTCCTGTGCTCCTGTCCTGAGCCCTGCTGTCCTGGCAGAGCAGCAGGGGCAAGGAGGAAAGGCTCATCCCAGCAGAGAGGGCCTGGTGGAAGAGGCATCCAGCTGTCAGCAGGTGTCCTGTCACAATCAGGCATCCCATCATGGAGGAGAGATCAGATTTTGTTTCCTGTATCCTTCTGAGAGCAACTCCTTTGCTTCCAAATCCATTTCCATTGAGAACTTGGCCTGACAGAGTGACAGATAAACATGACATTTTTTTCACTCAGAAGACTGCCCAGCACCACAGGGCAAGGTGAAATCAGATGAAATCCAGGAACTGGGACAGCAGGGTGTCCTCTGCTCTGAGGTTGTGTGGAGGAGGAGGAGTTGGTGTCTGCCCACTTTCCAGCCAAGGCTTCTCCAGCAAGCAGAGAGGTGATCTTCCTGCATGGAGGGAAAGAAAAAAATTTGCCATGTTTACAAGAGTGCATCTCCAGGTACATGCCATGGTCTGTTTTCAGACCCCTCCTCCACAGCCCAAAGATTTCTGTTGGCTGGAGGGCCCTCAACTATATACTGCAGGAGCTGGATCAGGAAAAGCCAGCAAAAGCAGATGTTTCTAGATTATCTGCCAGGACCCAAAGTCTGGCCAGGGGCCTGAAAGTGACAGAGGCACTGTTGTCCTCAGGGTACAGCCACGTGCCAGCTGCAGCTGTCTAGGTGCTGCTGGTGAAATCTCCCCAGTGGTGGCCATTCTTGCCCACTGGAGGCCACCTCACAATCTGCTTTGGACTGTCCCCAATATGTCTGGGGTTGCTCTGCTGTCAGTGTAGCCTCCACTGGCTCTGGATCATTGCTTCCATTCCCAGTTCCTCTCCACAGAGGCCCATGCTGAACAAAGCCCTTGGCTCTCTGACTGCCTTGGGCTATCAAGAGGTGCACTCCAGGACGTCAGGCCTCCGAGGTCAGGATCTGTACTGCTGCCTGATTTCCAGGGGTTTTGTCCAGCAAAGCAGCAGCCCTGTGAATGTCACCATCAGGAAAGCCTGGGAGTCACCACTCAACCCAATTCATGCTGGTCTATGCCCCTCTGACCCAAAGCCTGTGGAAAGGGAGGCTCAGCTCTGCTTTTGGAGAGAACCCCATGCCCAGCCCTGCCAGCTTCTCCTGGCACATCACCTCAGAGCCAGCATTCAGCCAGGCTGTTAGCACCTGCAAAGCAGCCCTGTGCCTGGCTGGCTCTGCTCTTCCTATCTTCCCTTCCAGCATCCCTCCCATGCCTCTCCCAGTGTCACCCACTGCGAGGACACTGGAGACAGCTGCCACCAGACCCAGCACATCGCTCTTGTAAACTCTCAAATAATCCCCACCGTGCTCAGCGCCATCAGGAAAGGCCTTCACACCCACAAACACTGCTTTGAGTTATTCCCCTCCTCTCCCCCAGTTCCCTTTTGGCACTTCCAGATTTATTCCTCCTGTTATAGAAGTGTTTGGGATTCTTCCTATCTCCGAACACAGACTGCATTCGTATGCAGGGGATGTAATTTGATTACATCTGACCCAAGCTCTAATCCCTCTGTATAAAGTCTCTGTTGTGCTCAGTCTGTACTGTTTGCCTATGTTAGGATCTTTTCTGAGTTTCATTAGAGGAAAGACTTGCTTAAATAATTTGGGAAACAATTTCGAAATACTTATAAAAGCACTGAGTTCAGAGCTGTCAGTCGTGGATTTATATTGCCTTTGTTTGTGAACATCCAGATGGTATTCTCTGACTATTAAAATGCTTTTCATTATGTTCACAATGATTATGCATTTAGAAATTCCCACAGGAAGCTGAAAACCCACAATCTGTCACTCTCCTGCTTGAAAAGCCTGTCAGATGAGGGGCTGAAAGCACTGCAGCCCTCCAGGTGACAGGACTGCTGTCACCCAGCAGGACCACATGATGCACCTTGCAGGGTCAGTGCCGGGGAGCACCCCCGCAGTGACCAGCACCATCAGGCACTTCAAAGAAGTGCCACAAAGGTCAGGCACTCTTATCCTTCACAAATCCATGCAGACTCGTCCCTGGGGAGCCTCAGCCAGCCCTGCTGCAAGCTCTGAATGGGATCTGGCTTTTTGCAAAGCCTGGCCCCGGCTGTGGTGCTGAGTGCTGGGAAACCTGGCACTGAGCTCCTCGAAATCTGACTCCTGACACTTAATGACTTTCTCTCATCCGACGTGCTCTGTTATTTAACTAGGAATAAAAGTCGGATGTTGACTGCCAGACTCTCTCTATCCTTCTCTTTCTGAAGTGCTCTGCACCACCATCCCTCCCATGTCCCACTGCTTTCACCATTGTTCATGTTTTTATACAAGTGCAGCAGTCGGCTGCACTCCTCCGGCATTCTCTGTGCTCCTCCAGAGCCTGTCCCTGGTCTCACTGAGCTGTGTGGGGATGGTTTGTCCATGCTGTGCCAGGCTTGCTCCCTGGCAGCCTGCCTGCAGTCTGTGTCAGGGGGAGAACACCTCCATGCCATTCGCACCTGGCTGGGAAGCCCAGATGTCACGCTGTGCAAAAGCCCTACTTTCCCTCCTGAGGCAAGCACAAGGAGCTGGCGGATGCCCTGATTGCTCATGTCAGAGCAGGATTTGCTCCTCCTCACAGGTCACCCCTGCTTATGTACACCAGGAGCCAGCACCTGCTGTGTCCTCACACTGTCCCCGTCCCGGCCCTGGAGAAGCAGGTGGTGTCTGTGCCACGTCACTGGCTGATACCTCGGGGCTGCCTTACCATCACTCAAGCCCGGGGAGCTGGGAGGCTTTGGCCCAGCTGCCCTCTCTGTGCAGCTGCAGGAGAGCTGGGGCTTTTTTCCAGGTTTACTCGGGTGCATCTCTGCCTCCTCTCCCGCTGTCTCCCCTTGCCTTCCCTCAGCCTGGGCTCAGGATGGCTGAACTTTCGCCAGTGCTAGAAAGCAGCTTCACCACCATAGGCATGGCATTTCTGCCTCTCCAGAGCACTATAAAGCTATGAGCTGGATGCTCAACTCCCAACCTGGCCCTTTCTGTCCAAGACCCAGGTGTGGTGCCAAGATGCCCAGTGGAGCCTCCCTGCACTTCATCCAGCTCCAAGAATCCCTGCACCAGACATCCCTCCCACGGGACTACCCTTCCTCCTGAGGAAAGTGACCATCTCAGCCACCATGCAAGGCCTCACACGCCTTGTTTTTCCACTGCTCTGCTGGGCTGGGAATTGGCTCCAGGTGTTTTTGCTCAGGTCTCATGCAGGAAGGGTGCAGGGGAGGGCTGGACTATCTGCTGGGCTCAGCTGCTCACCAGCACCCAAACCCTCACACTTCATCAGTTCCCTGGGGAGTGCAGCATGGTGGAGAGCACCAGGGGAGTGCCTCCAGTCAGGGTCAGCTCATGGAGCGAGGGTACACAGACCACTGTTCTAGGAGTGGCAGTCACATGGGGAAGATGACTTTCAGCCTCAAGTGAGTCTCCAGAAGGAGCAGGGCTCCAGGCTGGCCGTACAATGGAGCGCACACACAGGTGAGCACACGAGCAGGAGCCCCCTGCGGCGCACACAGGCCCATCACACAAAACCGTGGCCGGCCAAGGAACACAGCAGCAGCGCCCTGGTGTGCCAGAGTGAGCACACCCAGCGCCAAGTGCACCTCATTTACAAAGCACCAGCAGACACACTCTAAACACAAACCACGTGTTGGCCAGTGCACACCTGCCAGCCACGTGCGGCCTCGCGCACTGTGAGAGCACACACCGTGTTCCCGGGGAGCCTCATGTGCCTGGGGAGCTGTACTGTGTCCATGGGAAGCCTCACTGTGCTCCTGGGGAGCCTTTTGTGTTCCCAGTGCTCCTGGGGAGCCTTGCCGTGTTCCCAGTGAGCTTCACATTCCCCGTGAGCCTTGTGTTCCTGATGAGCCTCGTGTTCCTGATGAGACTTGTGTTCCCAGTGAACCTCTCCACCACACAGGACCATGTGCCTCTCTAATCAGCCCCATGATGACGGTGGAACTGCCCTCCATGTGGGGACATCTCCCCTTCTGTCTAGGTACCCCACACTGGCAATGCCAAAGGTCTGGGACGTGCCCTTGGAGGGTCCTGGTTGTCTCCTGCTCCCTGGTGTGGTTGGTGTGGGCAGGATCACCCCTCCCTGAGGTGAGGGACACCTGTTCCAACAGCCTCCAGGCACCCAGACAGCCTGTCCTGCTTTGCTGCCCATGCCAGGAGTGACAACAGGGCTGAGGGACACCTCTGAAGAAGCAGCAGGAGTTTAAAGACTATTAGGAGCTCTCAGCAGAAGAAGACCCAAGTCCCTCTGATGTGGGTGCAGAGGACTGTCACTGCAGTGGGAGGCTGGGAACAAACACCCCCCACCAGAGAAGACCCTGGCACCAAGAGCTGGGACTTGTCTTGCTGTGGAGAGGGCATCTTGTCCTCCACACATCCAGCACACATCAAGGCTGGCTCTCACCTGCAGCCGAGCATTACCTCAGCTCTTGGGCCATTTGCACACATTGAGCTCAACCTCAGGGCTCCTCAGGCTTCACCCCACTGCAGGAAGGTCTGCGGGTCTGTTTGACTCCTGAGACACCCATCCCATCCTCCTCTCATGTCCAGTTAGGGCTCCTCAGGCCATCTAGCACTAGTAAGTGTTCTTCTGTCTCATCAGACCCCAGGGGAAGAGTTGTCAGGGCCCAGGGCTGAGACAGCACAGTCACACCTACAGCATCCCAAGCCAGGGCCATGCCTTTGAAGTGTTTTTTCCTTCAGAAACACAGCCAGGAGGAAAAGCGAGAAAGCTGCCGCACGAGAGTTGGTCAGAAACATTTAGACAAGACATTTCTCCATTGGAATGTGCTGGCTCATGGAGATGTTTTGTGGAGACAGTTTGATTGCAGTTGAACACTGCCAAGAAACTGCCAGACCTGCTGCCTGGCAAGGCTCCACCTCTGGAGCAGCTGCCTGGGGCACGGGCAGCCACCCAAGAGCCTGTGGAGTCTGTGAGCCCCAGGTCTTCACTCACCGCTCCAGGAGAAGCTCAGCTCCCATGGCTGGCCCAGGTTTTGGCTGGAGGACAGAGCAGCAAGAGGAGTAGCGTGAAGTCAGCGTTCCCAGGAATTCCCTGGACCTGGGTGTCAGGGCAGCCAGCTTCGGATTCAGGCGCCCCCACCCTCCCAAAAAAATCTGTGGACAGGACAAACTGTGTGTTGGGTTCATTCTATGTCCCAACAAAACCAAGGCTCCAAATGTCAGATTTTGGGGGAAAAGAGACTTGGGTTGTGCACCAGACCCTGACAGGGTCTCCCTTGACCCTCTTGCTCTGTTGGTACCACGCTCCAGCAACTCCAGCAGCTCCAAGAGCTCCATCCCCTGGAGAACTGAAGGGAACTGACAGGAGAAAGCTGTGCCCACGTCCCTCTGCCGAAGGAATGACAGTCTTCTCCCAACAAGCTTTGGGCAAAAGGTGTGGAAAAGCTGTGCTAAGCATCACTATGTGCAGAACTCCTTCCTTCTGACATGAAAGGAGAGGTCCATATGTGGTTGTGGAAGTGGAACAGGGACTGGTTTCCACCCCCCCACCCCCCCCACCCCCCCCCCGCAAAAGTGCTTCTTAGCACAGGAGAAAGCTTTCCCTGCCCTTGGTAGGAAAACAAGACTGCAGTTTGTGGCCAAGGTTTGGGGTGTTTGTTGCAAGATGAAGTGTTGACTCTGAAAGGGCCCCCAGCGTGGGGACAAGCACAAGAGGTGGGGGAGCTCTGGTTCTGGAGGCTTTCAAACCTCAGGTAGACAAAGCCACAGCCACCATGACTGAGTACTGGCAACAGCCCTGCTGTGAATTAGACTGGTCTGGAGCCTTCCAGGGCCCCCGCTCCCCACCAAATCTTGGGGAGCTCTGGAGAACTACCCCAGGGGATGCCTTCAAAGCTGGACCTTTCCGTCCAGGAGGTGCAGGTGCTCTGCACGCAGGATGCCGATCACGTCTCAACCATCTGCTTCTCTGCAGGCACAGTCCTGCCAGCTTGATTTCAGTCCCGGGCAGCCCCAGATCAGAAAAAGGGACAGTGTTCCCTTCCAGAGAGACAGTGTTCCACGGGACAGGGGTGGATGCCTGAGAGCCAAGCACGATGACGGCACAGGACGGTGTCCAGCGAACACAAGGGCTCCGTGATGTCACCGGAGAGGCAGCAGTTGTGTCAATGCACTGGGCTATTGTGGGACAGGTAATCCAAGCCGGCCCCAGATTTCGATCAGAGACTAAACAATACAAAAGCCACATGGCACACGTGGAGAGGAACGGAGCTCTGGCCGGCTGACAGCTCTCAGAAGCAGCTGAGCTGAGGCCCATCACTTGTGAGAGAGTTCCTGCAGTCCCAGTCCTCCACTGTTCAACATGAAGACAACATGATTAATGTTAGAAATCATTAATGGCTGAAAAACATGATTAATATTGGCTGCAGATGGCACAGACTGCAGTGGGAGAGAGCAGCCACTGTGCCCTGGGAGCAGCAGCATTTTTCTAGCCACTTGTGAAGACACTTTGGCAGGAGCAGGGTACAGACCAGGGGCTCTGGCCCCATATTTGCAGACTGAGGGTCAAGATTCCCCTTTCTACAGGCTGGGCTTCCATGCCAGGAGGCAGCTTGAGGGTCTGGTAGGTGATCAGAGTCCCCCCAACAGTCACACAGAGGAGCTGGGGCAGAAGCAGGAAGGCTCTGAGTGTCCTGGTGTGCCCCCACAGGGGGCTGGGCTCAGCTCCCACCCATCACAGGGGAGGGCTGGATGGAAAGTCTGGGAAGAGCCACAGAACTGATTATAGAGGGAAGCAGAGAGAATCAGGAGTCACTAAGCTATGGGGGACACTTTGTGATGTCCACAAATGTATTTTGATGGGCAGTACATGAGGGTTCTGTGCAGATGTTTGCAGAGGGGTGTTTGCAATGCTGGGAGGGACTGACTGCACTGGACAGCCCCTCTTGAAGCAGAGGAAAAACTAGGTCCCTGGGAAATGACAGAGAGGGAAGGTCACAGGTAGAGCAGGGTGGGCAGGAACCTGTGCCCCAGCAGGAATATGGGAAGAGACAGCCCACTGTGGTCAGATGTCAGTACTGAACCCCCCCCCCCCCCCCCCCACGAAATAAAGGGGTTAAGAGGTTATGGAAAATTCTTTGGAGGACCAGCAGGACAAGGATTCAGAGAGCAACATCTGTCCTGTGAAATGCAACTGCTTTTCTCCCAGCAGTGGTGCAAGGGCTGGAAATAAACAGCTCCTCCTTGGAGCCCTGGCAGATCCCCAGAGGTCCCAGTGCCAGGGCAGCTGGGCTGGCCCTGAGCTCCAGGACGGCCCCTGCGGCTGCCCTTGGAGCACAGACCCCTGCGGAGCAGCGGCCACCCACCACCCCGTCCCGCGGGGCAAGGAGACATCCGAGTGCCGGCGTCGCCTCCCCGCAGAGCGACCGGGACCAAGTCGGGCTCCCCCAGGCAGCGGGGACGCTCCCGGGAGGTGGCCGTGGGGATTAGCAGCACATTCCAGCCCGGAGCGACGGCCGGGTCAGCCCGGCGTGGCTCAGCGGGGCTGTGCCGGCTGTCCCTCGGGGATTATCGGGACTCAGGGACACGCTGTCAGAAATCAGGAATCCTCCCTGCAGGAGCAGCGAGCCGGGCCGAGCCGTGCCCCGGGGAGCGCCGGTCGGGACAGTGTCCGGAGGGATGTGCAGCGACCTGGGTGGGGAAAGCTCTCCTCCGGGGACGTGCAGGAGCCATCGTGGCACTGGTCCCCGCGGCCCCGGCTCCCCGGGGTGGCCGGGCTGCCAGCGGGAAGCAGACGTGCGTGTGCGGGGAGGAATGTTTGCTCGGGCAGGTCCAGCCCTGGCGCTATTTCTGGTCCCAAGAGGCCCCGAGGGAGGGCTGCTTATCAGGGATAGACTGTACCAGATGGGCTTGGCATCTCTGAAAAAAAACAAAGCTCATTTTGGGGGTAGGTGGAGGTTTTTTGGACAAGGCAATGGCGAGGAAGGCTGAAGGAGAAGGAGGTGACACGGGAGCATTTGGGCTGTAAGGGACAGGACAGGGGGTGCTGGAGGGCCAGCATAACAAGCCTCCCTGAAACACGTTTTTGAAGCCAGGTCGTCAGCATCCCTGAAGAACAAAAGGCAAACAAGGAATATGGTGGGTCAAGAGGCTTCAGGAGAGCCAGGCCTGGGTGACACAGAGAGCTGGAGTCAGGAAACAGGCCCAGTGTGATGCTGCAAGAAGATTTTGCACTTAAAGAGGTCCATGGGGCTGTGCAAGAAGAGGGGACTTTGTCTGGTAGAAGCCTCTGAGGCAAAGACAGGCTGCAGGACCACTTAAAGAGGTCCATGGGGCTGTGCAAGAAGAGGGGACTTTGTCTGGTAGAAGCCTCTGAGGCAAAGACAGGCTGCAGGTGTCACCCCGAAGCCAGCAATGAGACGTGGCTGTGTCAAAGGGTCAAGAGGATGCTGGGGTGACCAAGGCTGAGCTCCTGGATCCTGGCGGATGGGATTTGCCACCTCTGTGCTGCTGCTTGTCCACCATGTGCCTTTGTCCTCTCCCTCTCCTGGGAAGCACAGGGTGGAGCTGTCCACAGGCCTCTGTGAAATCCCTCAAGGTCCTGGAGGCTGCCCACTGTCTCATCTTCTGTCCAGCTATGTGCTGGAGTGGCTGCTGATGTTGGGTGGGAGGATCTGGAGCACTCAGAGGAGGGGACAGAAGTTCTACATGGCCTCAGGTCACTGGAGGGACTCCATGGTTGAGGATTCATCGCAGTTTCCAAAGGAACAAGACTTTGGCCACTGCCGTGGGAGGTCTCAGGCATGGAGTAGGTGCCTTTTAAGTGCCCCTGTGGAACTGGGGATGTCTCTGGCCCATGGGACGGGTTCCTAGAGGATTCACACTGGGCATCCCAAGCATGTGGCAGGACTGAGATAAGCTGGACTGCTCCCAGGTGATGGGGAGGCTGAAACAGGAGACACCTACTTTTATCCCACTGGGAAGGAAGGGTGTGATACCCCCACTTAGCTACTGTGAGGCCAAGAGGACACAGGGCATGAGAAGGAGCTACAGGGCTCCAAGCTATGTGACATTATCAGCCACAGGATGTCCTGGCTGGCAGGTACCCGAGCCTGCGCCTGGGACGGGCTCCCAGGCAGGGAATGGGGCCAGAGAGGCACTGGGACAGTGATAACGGAGGTTCTGGGCCACACATCTGCAATAGCAAAGCCTGGGCGAGAGCTGGGTCTCCTTTGGGAGCTGAACTCGTGGCAGGGATCGTGGGAGCAAGCGGGGGACGTGCAGGGACAGCAGCCACCCCAGGACAGCCCATGGCAGGGCAAGAGCTGGCACGGGGCGGCTCCTTTCAGGAAGGTTCACCCGTGCAGCTCTCCAAGACTTGTTCTCTGGCACCAGGAGCCAACTTCCAGGAACTCCTGGCTGCCTGCATGTCCAGCCTTTTAAGGAGTTTGTCCTCCCCAGCTGAACTCCCTCTGTCCTCCCCAAGCACCCTGGATGGTGCGGGCACAGCCAGCAGTACTCCAGCACAGCTTGGGCACAGGCTGCCTGCTCTTCTGGCACTGCTGGCACTGCAGGCACTGCTGGCACAGGCAGGGTGAGCCTTTGGCACCTAGGCATCAGAGGGAGCAGAGGGGAAGAGTTTGGGCAGGGATTTTCTGCTTTTCAGGCTTCCAGTGCTGAGCACATGGAGAAGGACTTGCTGTGCAGAGAGGTGACACTCGGAGCACCGTGGAGCCTCAGGACTCCTGGGTTGGGGCTTAGAGCAGGAGGGCACCTGTGCATGTGTGTGACCACCTTCTCCTCTGCATCCGTGGGTGGCCATGGTCCCTCTGGTGCATGTCTGGGTGCTGCCACGCCCAGCCCTGGGGTGTGTCTGTGTCCTGAAGCGGGGCAGCACTCGTACTTGCACTAACCTTGAGCCTCTGTGTCTGTGTGTGCTGCGTGGCTGTCGATGCTGGGCAGATGTGTGTGAGCAGGGACATGCTGCTCCCCTCCATCGTGGGGCTCTGCCATGGCCACAGGAAGCTGGTCACACTCCTGTGGGATGCTGGCCAGGGTCACCTGCACCCTGCAGTGTGCCAGCCAGCTCCCCACCACACCTGAACCGTCCAGCAGTGGCTGGGTTTGGTGCAGAGGGCACAGACCTGCTGTGCTGCCTGAGACTCTGCCAGCCCCCATGTGTGGCCTCATCCCCTGCCAGCCCTCCCAGCAGTTGTCACTTCCAGCAGAAATCTCAGGGTTTGTTGTGGGACACGGCTTCCTCCAATTGTTCCCGAGCCACTGGGCTGGGCACAGGGCAGCCTTGGCACCGGGGACACCAGAGCCAGCACCAAGTGAGGTGGGGCAGAGAGATAAGGGGCCCAGAACAAAAACCAGCAAAGCCAAGGCTGCCAAGGCACACGGGAGCATTCAAGACATACACCTTCCAAAGGGACACCTTGTCCTTACAGGGAGGTCAGGGCCAGAGAAGATCCTTGCTAAGCCCTGCTGCTGTTGAAGATTAAGGGACAGTGGCCCTGAGTCCTGCCGGTGCTGTAGGGCTGCACAGCCAGGTTAGGGTGGCACAAGATGGTGGAGCTGAGAAGCAGGGAGAAGCCATTCATGGAATCACAGAATCATTGAGGTTGGAAATGCCCTTTAGGATCATTAAATCCATCTATTCCCCAGCACTGCCAAGGCCACCACTCCACCAAGTCCCCAAGTGCCACATACACATGACTTTTAAATCACTCCAGGGATGGTGACTGCCCTGGGCAGCTGTGCCAGGGCCTGACCACCCTTCCATGAAGAAATTTTCTCTAATACTCAACCTAAACCTCCCCTGGCACAACTTGAGGTTATTTCCTCTTACTTCTTGTTCCCTGGGAGCAGAGCCCAACCTTCCCCCAGCCCAACCCACCCCCACCCCCAGCTGTCCCCTCCTGTCAGGAGCTGTGCAGAGCCACAAGGTCCCCCCTGAGCCTCCTTTTCTCCAGGCTGAGCCCCTTTCCAGCTGCCTCAGCTGCTCCTGGGGCTCCAGACCCTTCCTCAGCTTCATTCCCTTCCCTGGATGCGCTCCAGCCCCTCAATATCCTTTCTGTATTTCCTTTTGGGGGACCCAAAACTGCCCCCAGGACTGGACGTGCCTCAGCAGTGCCAGCACAGAGGGACAGTCACTGCCCTGGTCCTGCTGGTCTCTGATTCCCAGCTTGTGGCACAGATCCCAGGGCTTGGCCACCTCTCCCAGCTCCTTGTAGAAATGACCTGGAGTAGTCTGACATTTGAGCAGCTGGATGGGAGGATCCCGTGCCATGAGGCTGCCTGGACCTCAGGCCCTGGCAGGAGTCACCACCCCATCCCAGGGAGAGCAAGGTGCAAGGCTGTAGGGCAGCCCCCAGCACCATGGGGGTTTGGAGTGGGGAGAAAGCACTGGATGGGCTGAGTCTCCTCCAGCCATGGGAGGACGGGAGCCATAGGCACAGCCCAGGTGCAGGGAGTCCAGCCAGCAGAGACCACATCCCCCATGTTTAGAGGCACAACTCATGGGAAAAGTGACCTGGGGGCTCCAGGTTTGTTTTCTTATCGCATCTTGTGCATTTTCAGAGGTTACTTTGGATTTTGATCAGCAGTGGGGGGAAAAAATGTTACAAAAACCATTTCATTGAAAACTGCTTATTTTGCATGACTCATTATAACTGAGCACCTGGGTCCTCAGCCCATGTGTGACTCGCTCTATCTATCAAGATTTCAGTAGAAGTCACTCAGGGCCTCCCACTGGGATTTTCTGTGACCTTGAGCAAAAGCCCAAGGTTAGCGGCAGCTCTCCAGCTTCCCAAAGGGCTCTCCAGCCCTGGCACAGCTTCCCAGGGTGGTGGTGGAGTCACCCTGTGGATGTAGCCCTTGGGGACATGGGTCAGTGGTGGCCTTGGCAGGGCTGGGGGTTGTTGGGCTCAATGATCTTAGAGGGCTTTGCCAGACTAAATGATTTTGTGATTCTGCTGCCCCTGGCAGTGGCCAGGGATCCAAATTCTGGGATCCAAACCCTGAGATCCAAACCCTCTGCTGACCCATCCCCAGAGAGCTGGGACCAGACACTTCCCACAGTGCCTTCCCCAAGTATTTTCTGGCATTCCCATCTACTCTTTCCCCACATTCCTGTTCAGCATCAGGAACGTGTCCTTTAGCACCTGCTCTTGTCTCAGCCCAACCTCCCCATGCTGCCAGAAACTTCCTAGGGGGTGGAGATGGCCCAGCAGTGCTTGGTCCTTCTGGCACAATTTGGACATCCCATGCCATCCCATTATCCCATCCCATTATCCCATCCCATCCCATCCCATTATCCCATCCCATCTTCCCATCCCATCCCATCCCATCCCACTCCAACCCATCCCATTATCCCATCCCATTATCCCATCATCCCATTATCCCATCCTATTATCCCATCCCATTATCCCATCCCATTATCCCATCCCATCCCTTCCCATCCCATCTTCACTTCCTCTGAACACTGCCCATCCTGTCCCATCTACTGCTGGACAGCTTCTCATCCACAAACAACTCCTGATAGTCAGGGTGACTCCTGGGCAGAGAGAGCTTCCTGCAGAACCAGCCACGGGCCACGGGAAGGTGGAAAGTGTGGAAAGATCTGTGCTCTTCCAGGCAGTTGTGTTTGCAAGGCTGCTGGGCCTGAAGGTCCCCTCATGCAGGTAGTGGCCTCCTCACCCTGTGTCCCAGCCCTCCTGCCCCAAAAGCACCAGGAGCTTGTTGGGAGGCTTGAGGTCCTGATCCTGCTTTGTCAGAGGTGTGCAGGAGCAGTCCTGGTGCAATGGTGTCCCCAGGGTGGGATCAGCCCCGGGAACCTGCCAGTGCCTCCATCCCGGCCCCAGCTGGCCGAGGGCCCATGCGGGCAGGGGGGAAGGCTGCAGGAACTTGATAACAGTGTGGTGGGTGTGGACACGGGGCAGGCCCCGGGCAGCCCGAGGGCAGCCCTGGTCACATCGGGGTCCCAGGGCAGGCAGCAGCTGAGGGGTGCTGGGCTGGGGGGTGACAGCTGGGAATAGGCACAAGCCTGGCTCTGGCAGGGAGGGACCGTGGTGTCCTCGGCAAGCAGAGAAAGGGTACCTGGAGCCTGGGCTGGCTCAGGTGCACCTGCACCAGTGCCCAGCGAGAGCCTGTGCTCAAGAGACGTGGAAGAGCCAGAGCAGCAGGGTCGTGCTCTGCCCAGGCACCGCCTGCAGGTTTCTGTGTCCTGCTCACAGGACCCCACAGTTTGAAGCTACAAGGGACTTTCACTGGAGCCTGATGGTCCCTGAGCTGTCTCAGACACCAGAGCTTCTTCCTGAGCCCCTCAGAATGTGCCCCCAAGATTATCCCCACCCGGGTGCCACACTGCCCATGGGCAATAGCTGGCCAAGCAGCCCAGCAGTAGCTGGGAGCGCTTAGCCCTTCACAGGCAAGGGGATGGACTGACACCAGAGAATCATGGAATCATGGTATGGTTTGTGTTAGAACAGAACTCACCCAGTTCTATGCCCTGCCATGGGCAGGGACACCTTCCACTATTCCAGGATGGTCCAAGCCCGATCCAATCTGGTCTTGGGCACTGCCAGGGATCCAGAGGCAGACACAGCTGCTCTGGGCACCCTGTGCCAGGGCCTGCCCACCTTCACAGGGAAGGATTTCTTCCTGACATCCAATCCCAAGCTCTCCTCTGTGTTCCCCCTTGTCCTATTTCTCTCTACCTGTATTAAAGTTCCTCTCCCTCTATTGAGCTCTCCATGCTCCATCCGTGCTCCAACCATGGCTGGTGTGTTCCCACTGCCTTATCTCCACAGCACATCCTGGAGGGATGCCCTGTCCGGCCACCTGGGACCCCACTGCCAGCCGGGCTGTGTCCATGGCTGCACGGCACCACCTCTTATCCACTTCTGCAGCCACAACAGCCGCAGCTTCAGAGCCTGCCCGGCTCCTTCTGTGACCCAGACAGGCCCTGCTGCGAGGGAACAGGGGGTCAGGGGCCACGGGAACATCTGGAGGGCGGCGCAGCCCATTCCACGCCTGAGGGGCTCCCCACGGACAGGCAGCGCTTGGGGGTCAGGGGTGCCAGGGCTGTGCCCCGGCCCCACGCTGAGCCGGGGCCATGCCGGCAGTGTCCCTCGGACGCAGCCGCCCCAAGGACTCCCGGCAGCAGCGCACAGCTGGTCACCCGCCACCGGCACATCTGGAGCCGCTCAGGCAGGTCCGGGAGCTGCCCACGGAGCGCAGGGCAGCAGAGGCAGGGCTGTCACTCTGTCAGGGCAGGGCAGTCTGGGGGCAGTGGGGGTGTCACTGCACCCCACTAGAGCCACCCCAGGACACACTGCTGTGCCCACCCACTCCCTCATAGAGAAGGCACACGAGGAGTGGCTGAGGTCACTTGGAATGTTCAGCTGGAGAAGAGGAGATTGAGGTCAGACCTCACCGGGTGCTGCAGCTTACTCCCAGGATGCAGCTCCAACCTTTGCTCCCTGTGAGCAGGGACGGGACCCAGGGAATGGCTGGAGCTGTGTCAGGTCTGGGTATCAGGTAAAAATTCTTTCCCCAAAGGGTGCTGGGCACTGCCCAGGCTCCCCAGGGAATGGGCACAGCCCCGAGGCTGCCAGAGCTCCAGGAGCATTTGGACAGCGCTGCCAGGGATACTCAGGGTGGGATTGTTGGGGTGTCTGTGCAGGGCCAGGAGTTGGGCGGGATGATCCTTGGGGATCCCTTCCCACTCGGGATATTCTGTGATTCTCTGAATCTTTGGTTCTATGAATCTTGCTCCAGACCCACAGGATCTCATCCCTTCTCCCCAGGGCTGCAGAGCCTGGCTGAGCAGCAGAGCAGGGCAAGGTGCCATAGGGATGCCACGGCAGCCACCCAGGACAGGGGGAACAGGCTGCCAGCACCCCCTCAGTGCCCACAGGTGTCTCCTGGAGGGACAGATGGGAAGAGTGGGCAGGAACAAGGGACAGAAGCAGACTGAGTAGGGAGGAAGCAAGACATGGGCACAGCTGGCTGGGAAGGGTCAGCCTGAGCAGCCCAGCTCTTGCTGGACCTCAGTGTTTGTTTCAGCCATCCCTCTGGACCTCAGAATCCTCCTCTCCTGCAGCCAGTTCACTTTTCATGAGGTTCCTGTATAGTCCAAAGCAAGAAGCCAGGAAGATCCCAGGTAGGCTTTGGAGCATCTCCTGGAGATGGTGACCACAGGATGAGAGGCACATGGGTGAGTGGGGCCACCAGTAGAAGGAAGACATGCCCCAGCCCCCCTCCTGCCCAACAAATCCATCAGCAGCCCAGTAGAGAGTGCCAGCACAGCCCTTGTCTCTACCACCCGTCTTTAGGCACCCTGCCCTTTCCCCTTGCCAAGACCCCCAACCAGGCAGGGTCTTCCCACACCAGTCTCCACCAGGGGATGGAGCAGATGGCACCTGGATGCTCTCCTGGAGCCTGGAGGGTCCATCAGCAGCTCTTGTCAGTGCCATATGCAGCACTTCTGTGTGAGATGGGCAAAGGCACCAGTTACACTGAAACAGGGCACAGACCCCACAGGGACCCCAGCCCCTCCCCTGCCCCTGCATTTTTCTCTCCAGGGAATGTCTGTCTGCTTTAAAGCAAAGGTTCTCCATCCAGGTGCTTTCCCCAAGCCACTTCGGGCAATTTCCATCCAGCTCCAGCCCAGGGAGGCTCCTGCCTGTGCACATGTTGGAGTTTGTGCTGTTCACAGCTGGAGCATCTCCAGAGCATCTGCTGAGCACCAGCCCCTCCCCAGCCAGGGACGACCACCACTGCCCACAAACACTCTGGTGAGGGAAGAGGAGAGAGGGAGTGGTGTCCCAGGGCTGGAG
The DNA here is from genome assembly GCF_026979565.1 of Vidua chalybeata. Classification (NCBI taxonomy): domain Eukaryota; kingdom Metazoa; phylum Chordata; class Aves; order Passeriformes; family Viduidae; genus Vidua; species Vidua chalybeata. The sequence continues at coordinate 731,983 of NC_071549.1, read as the reverse complement.
TCAAAAACATCACTAATGAAGCATCAGTAGCTCATCAGGGGAAAGCGAGGCTGTTCCCAATTAGTTCAGATCTAGATTAGGCAAGAGAGGTGAGTAACATCGTGGGCTGGACCCATGTAAAGTTGTTGGCTCAACTAAACTAAAAAATAAACTGGAAAAAGGGGAAAAAAAAAAAAAGGAAAGAGAAGAAATACCAAATTGAGGTCTGGTTTGTTTATTCAGAAATAGAGAAAATTAAAACATAAGTACTAGGACAAAATAAGCCAGCTCTAAATTCTGCCTGAGATGATGATTTTATTAGCAAAGAATCTGGATCTCAAGTTATGTCTCAAAACAACACAAAACCAGATGCAGAGGTCAGTACTCTCCTGCCTAATAACAATGCTTTCAGTGACATCCTTAAGGAAGAGATGGACTCATTGGCATTGTAAGAGACTTTTAAAACCAATTTGGAGAGCAAAACAACAAGATTTCACTCTTAGAACCTGCAGTTCAAGTTGAGATAGAGCATAATGGAAGCTCTGTTCCAAATACAATCCTATGACATCACAAAGACTCAACAATTAAGATCAGCTGCTTCCCAAGTAGTTTGAAAAACAGAGATGAAGTCATAACTCATCGGCTAAAGCCATCCCGTAAGAAAAACCAGCAGTATTCTGGAAAAAAGGGAGCTTGAAGTCCCAACCTAAAGCCATTTACAAGGGGAATAATAGCAAAACTAGTAGGAAATAAAGTGGGTAGAGATAAGACAAATGTCAAAAAAGTAAAACTCTTGCAGCAAAATCAAGTCCTGTGGAGAAAACACCCTCACTACCCACCAAGGAAAAGATTTCCTGAAGGTCAGCAGGAGCAGAGCTCAACTTTCCAGGTCTGGAAGAGATTACCCAGCTCCAGAGAAAAATGTGGGCATGACAACATGACAACAGCAACTGACAAAACCCTGGGGAAGTGGTGGAGTTACAATCCCTGGAAATGTTCAACAAAACATGTGGATGCGGCACTGGGGACATGGTTAGTGGTGGCCTTGGCAGTGCTGGGGGAAAGGTTGGCTTCAGTGATCTCACAGGGCTTTTCCAACCTTAGCAGCTCTATGATTTTATGATTAAAAGAAGATACTCAAAAAATAAAGCACAAAGACTGTCACAGAAAAGTTTAAGAAATCCTGCAAAAAAAACCCAAGTATGGGGGCACTGGGACCAGTTGGCATCTGTTATTTGTCTGAAAATCTTGTCTTTATTACCCTTGTTTGTGTGCAAACCCCAAGTGTTTTGCATTTAATTGCAAAACATTCCAGGAACTCATACAAGGGGGTTGCAAAGTGACACCCAGGAATAAAAATGGGGACAGGGAAATGAGACTCTGTGTCCATGGAGAGCAGTGGCTCTGCACAGATTTGCTGCGGACAACTCCGTGATTGTCCTGACAGGTGCAAGTGCCCTGCAAGCGCTGTCAGCGGTGCTGCAGCTTGCTTTAACCCAGACGGCAATTCCAACCCAGAACTGTAGTCAGGACACAGCTCATGGCTGACAGAACATCCCCCAGGAGGACTCCTTGGCTTTGTGTGCTGTTGTCTGTCCTGGAGGAAAAGTTGATGAGATTCCACCACAAAAAAATGCCATTATCAGTTCCTGGCATTTGAGATCCCAGAGCAACATGCCACATAGCAAGATACCAAGATCTTTCGGAGTTTGGAACTGACAAATATGGCACTAAAACCATGATAAAGGCTCCCAGAGGGAGTGGGAACAGAGTATCCAATGCCATGGGAAACCCTCTCTTATCTTTAAAGAAAGCTACAAGTACATGGCATTTGGCATTTTGGAGAGTGTTTATCAGCAATGCTGATGGCAGATAGAAGCTCTTTTAACTATTGAAAGACAAAAGTAAAAAAAACCCTGATTTGGACAATTTGTACTTCCAGTCATGTTTGACATGTTCTGCTCTCCCACTCCAGCCCCTGTCCCAGGGGCCTGGCTCTGACAATGCCCTCTCTAATAGGAACACAAAACCCACAGAAACCTTTTCCCACCTTAAAAATAACCCCACCTTGCCTGGGGCAGGAAGGAGAGCCCAGAAGATGGGAGGTGACCACTGTTCTGGAGGAACCAGGCAGCTGCAGGGCGCTAGTCTGTGCGTGGCATCTTTCAGATGCACCAAATTCAGGGCCATGAGACCTGAACATGACTTGGACATCAGGGGCCTGAGAGTGTTGTCCTGTGACCATCAAGCCAGGAATGATCTCTTGGTGTAAGCCTCTCTGCTGGAAGGGCAGCCAGGCTTCCTACGGAGCAGGATCCAACCCCTGCTCTCTGCAATTAGTTCCAGTCATGGTCAGTGTTGAAATAAGTGCTAATCCACACTAGAGCAGGCCTTGCTTTAACTCCCAGCCTTTGGGTCTCGCTAGTTTAATTCCTCCACTAAATAAAAGAGCTCCCAAGTACTTACTTGGTGTTTGTGTTTTGCGAGGCTGATGTAATCTCGTGCCTGTCACTCGTCCCTTCCTGATGTGTGAAGCAGGGAAATTTGAATGATGGCTAGGGGCTTTATAAGGGAGCTTTCAAGGATTTGGGCCAGGTCAGAAAGGGCTTGGAGCAACCTGGGCTAGTGAAAGGTGTCCCTGCCCATGGCAGGGGGTTGTAACAAGTTCATCTTTGTTTGGGCACTAGCTGTGGGTGAGGGTCCGTAGTGACGCAGGGTCCCCAGGCAGGTTCAAAGGAGAGTGGCTTCATTGCAAAAACCAGGCCCTTTTAAGCAGTTAGCTGGTTATCAGTTACATAGCTTTAAATCAAAACAAACATAATTCAACCAACCACCATACACCACGATGTGGACACGTAATGGTTATATAACTTTTTTTTCTACCCCTAATTCAACTGTCTCTTTCCCATAGTCCTTTTCTACTTAGCCAAAGTAATAAGCCTGAGTCATGATTTTACAAGGCCTTCCCTCTGTAAGATTTTACCTATATTCCTTCCAACCCAAACCATTCTGTGATTCTGTAATTTTTAAATTTTTTTGTTTTAATTGGGCAAATATGTGTCAGGAAATAACCTCTACTGGTTTCTCTTCCCACCCATAAAATTTCTCCAGGGAAGGATGGGAAAAAAGCTTTAATTTGTGCCCACAGCTTTATAGAAGAGATGGTCCTGGAGGGGATCCATTACTCAGACCTCCATTATCTCAGTTAAAATATTGACCCAGCAGGAGACATCTCCTTGGAACTTTGTGCATGGAACAGGATGGCCCTGTGAGTTCCCTGTCACCTCTGATGCACCATCCTGCTCCTCCCACCCAGCCCCGCCACCTGAGATCCAGCTGCTGCCTCCTGCTCCTCTGCGCGTGGTCCCTCGTGCCTTTTCCATCAGAGGAGCCACTTGTGCCCCAGGCATGGTCACAGAACTCAGGGCCAGGCTCTCTGTCTTCCCAGGACTCTGGTGCCAGTCCCCACTCCAGATCCATGCATGCATCACTGCTTTTGCAGAGGGGGTTTCCAGGATAAACAGTTGAGATGAACTTATGGAAATCTGGGGCTTGTTAACCCTGGTTAACGACCCCTGGCACGAGCCCGGGCACTGGGAACCCCCTCAGGGACAGGATGGGTTTGGGGAGGGCTGCCGGGCACAGCGGCTGCGCAGGTGTCGGGGCAGAGGGGCTGGCAGAGCTGGACATCCTGTTCTCCAGCCCAATTAACAGCACCTCGGAGAATGAGGTCATTGGAGCGGCCAGACAGTCTGGGAAAACACTTTCACAGCTCCAGGAGGATTTCCTTTTTCCTCTTTTCAATTGTTCCTCTGTGCTGCCTCCCTCTGCTCCCCCCTCTCCATCCGTGTCCTCAGACCTCCTTTGCAGAGGCAGCTGCTGGATGCTGCTCATGCTGTTCCCTCGGGGAGGCAGGAGAGGAAGGGCCCTGCAGAAGGACCACCAGGGTGCTGGGGAACCCTGGCTGCTGCAGTGGGTTCTGCTCTGTCTTTGCTGGCATGTGGCTGTGGGAAGGAGGGGGCCACAGAGCTGCTCCTGGAAGCCTCTGGCCAGCCCCAAGCCTGTCCCACCCTGGGACTGATGGTGGGGTGGCAGGGGTGGCAGCTCTGTCTTTTTCCTCCTCTTGGTCACCTATTTGGGACAGTGAAGTCTGCTCAGCATGGCAGGCAGAAGAACCTCTATATTTTGCCACCAAAAATATGAAAGTCCTTGAAGATGGAAGTCTTCAGAGTAAGTATTTATCCAAAAACATCTCTTGCACCAGCTTTTGCCAGGACTACAATGAGGTTGCCTTTGCTTCCCCACTGTAGCTCTAGACTTGTCTCTTCAGGTCCATCCATGGGTCCCTCCTGAAGTCACCTTGGGAATCCTGTGACCACAGCTGGTGTTGTCCCCTGGGACCACACTCATCTTCCTGGCTCTCCACACACAGTGATGCTCCCACTCCTCTGACATCCTCCCCAGCCCCAGCACAGCCCCGAGTCCTCCCTGCTTCACCAAACGCTTTTGGGAGGGACCTCAGAGTTACTCTCCCGTGTAACAGTGACCACCACGTCCCCCATCCACACAGGGCAAGGGGTCCCTGCCCTGAGCAGGTGATGGGCAACGCAGGACCAGCCTGGAAGGGAAGTCCCAGGAAGGAGATAAATTTATCTGCCTCCCAGGAGATAAATGGGGTGTTGGGAAGGAGGGAGGAAGGGTCAGGGTGTGAGAGATGGACTGGGTTGCAGAGCAGCACAGCAAGGCTGCCCACATCCCAAAGAAGGTTCCCTTTGCCCCAGCAGGCCAGGATTGGGCACTTGGAAAGAATCCTTGCCTGATCCACCACAGACTTGTCCCTCAGGTTTGGGACATGACACAACACCCACAAAGTGCAGACTGGCTGGTTTTGGGCACAGGAAGGACAATGTTTGAAGAGGCTGTGTGCCTGTGGCTTTCTGAGGGATCAGTCTGGTTTTGGAGCACATCTTCATTCAGACATTTAAGGGCAGCATTGGTTGAACAAGACACCAAATGAGAGACACCCTCAGGACTTGGTGTCTGACACTCACCTTGAGCAGAGAATGCTAGGACACTCCTGGGCCAGGCTGGTCTCAGAGGGGAGATGGGCCTGCAGGAAAATCCACACCCCACAGTCACCCTCTGATGCTCCATGAGGCATCCAGGGGAGGAAGGTCTCCAAATACACTTTTCCAAAGGAGCTGCCAGACTTGTCCATGGCTCCACCATGGCCCCAGGCTGTTGCACTCCCAAGCTACCACTGCCTTATCCTTTCTGTGCCACAGTGTTTATTCCTGTCAGCACCCACCATCCCTCCTGGCTTTGGAAACTGCTCCCATGTGCAGCATCACCCTCCCTCGCCTGTCCCACACTCAGAGCAAGAATTCCAGAGGGACTTTGCCAGGCTGCCATAGACATGACCTCAGGCCAATGTGCAACTTGCTCCAGAGGTGCCTGTTTTCTTCTGTGGGGAATCCACAGACCAAGGATACACAAACCCATCTGATATGTTCAAAGAATTACTGAGCATCTGCAAGGAGAGGGAAAGAAAAACAAACACATGGATAAAAGGATTCCTAGCACATGACAAAGAGGAAAGAAAATGAGACAGGGATGAATAAGGCCACCCAGACAGGTCCCAGGCTTTTCTGGGAGCCCACCATTTCCTCGATGAGAGGGACCTCAGCTCAAACGGTCCCTGCCTGCCTGTCCCCCTTGTTCCTCCTGCTGGGAACGTGCAGTCAGATGGGACACATGGTGTAACTTCACAGAATCATGGAATGGTTTTGATTTGAAGAATCACAAAGGTCAACCCATTTTACCCCCTGCCATGGACAGGGACACCTTCCACTATCTCAGGTTGCTCCAAGCCCCGTTCAACCTGGCCTTAGATACTTCCAGGGATGGGGCATCACCAGTGAAGAGCTCCTTTCTGCAAAGCATGGACATGGCTCCTTAACTCCCAACCTCTGCCCTGACCACTTGGAGCAGCTTATGGATCTGCAGTTCTAAAATGTGCCCCTTTTGCATCCCCCCTGAGCAATTCCCCTTTTCTTTGCATAAAACACAGCCCAGAGCAGGCTTTGCCTGCTATCCTTGGCACCAATCACATCAGTCCTCCACGGCTCACTCCAGAATTCAGACATTCAGAAGTCTTCTACATATTGTTCGTCAGCTCCTTTTCCCTGCCCCAATATCAAGCACATGGTTTCATCCATTAAAAAAGCAACGTGGGCAACCTGTGTTCTTCCAGAATAACCAGAGTAGCTGCAGCTTTCACTCTGCCCGAGGAGAGGATGCTGAGACCAGTTCAGATCCCCTGGGAGATGTTCAGAACTGGTGTACACACTCCATGCTGTAATGCTGAGTGGCCAGGCAGGGAAGAAACTCAGTTCCTGAGCTGCAGTCCCCACGAAGAAGCAGGGATGGGCCTGCTGGTCTCCAGGAAAGCCATGTTTGGCAGCCTGAAGTCCTGCTTGCCCTGGTGGATCTCCTGCTGCAGCTCTGTCTTTCCAGGGAGCACAAACCCTACTGAGGGAGGGATGGGTTGAGTGGTGCCCTCAGGTGTCCTTATCCCTGGGGTCTGAAGTCACTGCTGTTTGCTGCTGTGAGGATCAGGCCAGCAGAGCGGGATGTCTGGCTCACAGGAGAGAGGGATGAGGGAGGATGATCTCCTTGGTCCCCAAGACTGAACCAGCAGGAAGCTCTCAGGACTGGTTTTCACTCTGGATGTGATGAGACAAGGAGGTGCAGTTGGGATGGATGGGAGCCAGCAGGGAAATGTAGCTCTCCAGGGAAGGGAGAGAGACAACATTTCCTTGGCTTCAGCCTTTGGACAAATCACAACGGGCCTGAGAAGTGTCTGTTTGGGATCCTATGGCAGATGGGATTACAGGACCAGCACACTGCAGGAATTAAAACAGGAAGGGAGTAGCACCAGAGGCTCTGGGACACGTGGAGAGCTCAGATGCCCATGTACTACCCCAGGCTTATGTCCTGATCCAGATCCAGGCTCATGTCCATACAAAGTTCCCCACACCCAGTTCCCTATGTCCAGGTCTCTGCCCAGGTCCAGATCCATGCCCAGGTCCAGATCCATGCCCAGGTCCAGATCTATGCCCAGGTCCATGCCCAAATCCCCACGTCCAGGTCCATGCCCATGTCCAGCTACTTTGACTTCATGAAGGTAAGACCACCCAGGGCCCTCTCCTGGGAGGGAGGGCATGGGGAGGAATCCTGCCTTGATGTGCCAGCACAGGGCACTCCGAGCACACCAGCCCTGGCTGGAATCAGGGCATGGCTGGCACAGGACAGAGACTGAAGCTCAGTGGCTCTTGCTGGGCTCCACAAACATTCTTGCTGCTGAGTGCCAGGCTAAGCTCTAGGGTCAGCAAGTGCCAGGACCATTAATAGTGCAGTGACAGTGTTTAAATTGGAGCTGCCACCAATGCAGACACAATAACTCCTGGTGCCCGAGGAACTGATTAACAACGGCCCTGGGCTGCATTTTCCATCACCCTCTGCAGAGCTGGGGGGAGAAGGGTGAGAAGTGGACCTTTGGGACTTTGGTCCACCCTGCCATCACCAGGCCCTTCCCTGAGGCTGTGCCCTGTCCCATCTCCCTCATGTTCAGCTGCTAGAGCCCCTTGTGCAGAGCTCCAGGGCTGCACTGACACTTATTGTCGAGTGTTTACTGTCATTGCCGGGGAGACATTAGTTCAGATTATGTCAAAACAAAGTTATTCCAAGCTCAATCCTAGAGAAAAATATTATTGTAAGCACTGATTGGCGAGGGGCGGCCTGTCCACCGCCAGCAGTCCCAAAGCCCAGGGGGTGGGGGGAGATAGGATCTTTGTTTTCCAGCCAGGCTCCCAGCCAAGAGCAGCCAAAGCCGAGGTAGAAGAGAGATGTTGTGAGGCAGCCAGGAATTCAGGTCAAAGCTTCATTTTCTCCAGAAAAAAAAAAAAATCCTTTAAACTGTAAGGAGAAAGTCTTGTTCCAGCCCCAGCCTTGGCCAGAGAGTGTATGTGCCATATTGTCCAGGAATTGAATGTAAGGAATCCAGATATGCCATGTTATCCAAGAATCACATGTAGGAAATCCAGGAGTGACTTGTTATCTAGGAATCACATGCTGAGAAGCCAGACACAGCCTGTTAGACAGTGATTGTATGCAAGGAATCCAGATGTGGCACTTCAGATGGGGGCTGAATGCAAGGAATCCAGATGCGCTGCATTATCCCAGAGCAGCAGGGAGGGCTGAGAAAGAGGCAAACACATAGAGACTGCACCTCCTTTGGGAGTGCAGGTACCCAGCGGGCCCTGGCCTTAGCTCAAGAACAGATGAAAAGCCAAAAGCAGGCTCAAAACCAAGGGCTGCAGCTGGGGACAGGTCAGGGACAAGCCCACAGGACGGGGGACCTGGTGGCCAGCATGGTGCAGGGCAGGCAGGAACTGGCTGGAGGTGGAGGTGGGCCAGAGATCAGCTCTGGGGATGGGGCTCAGCAGGGAGGGGGTCACCTGGTGGATGGCCCTTCTCACCCGTGCTGGACAATGGCCCCAGGGCCACCAAGAGAGGTCCAGGAGGCACCTTGAGCACAGCTGGCAGAGGGAAGGGGATGCACCAAGGGAAAGAGGAGAAGATGTAAGGGTATAAATGAGCCCAAAGAGGTGCAAATAAGGACATCAAAATGCAAACAAAGTCTCAGGAGAAATTCCCAGACAGTGAAATAGAGTGGGCAGTGGACACCTCTCCCAAAGCTGGAAGGGGATGGATGGGAGCTGTGGAGCAGCTCCCTGGGGAGGTGCAGGGGACGGAGCTGAGAGCCCCAGCTGGGCAGGGGCTCAGTGCAGCAGCCTGAACCCTGGGGAGCTCAGCCTCAGTGGGTGTCACTGAGACCACCGGGGGGCCCATGCCAAGCACAGATGCCTCATCCAGGGACAAGGGCAGGTAGGAAGCTGCCTCCACATGGGTGAGCCAGCTCGGGTGCCAGCACCAGCCCAGCACCCCAGGAACCCTTCACAAACCTGGGAAGTGCTGGGAGGAAAGGAACCTTCCCCAACACTTGTCCCCTGGGGTGCCCCTAGTTTGGAACTCTTTAGAGGCACAGTCCCTTCCTGTGTTGCCAGGACATCTTCCCACGAGCTGGGCAGAGCTTCAGAGCAGCTGGTGGCAGTTGAGCATCTCCTGGCAGTTGAGGCTCATCTGGTCCCACCCCAAGGGATAGAAGCAATAGGGAATGGGGAATAGGTCCATGACCCCACTGCTGGGGTGATTCAGTGCCAGCCTGAGGCCCAGTGCCCATGATCCAATGCTTCCATAAAGTGTGCCCTGGGGCTCAGGTGCACCCTTCTGACACATCCTCTCCCCTCCAGGATGTGGTTTCTCATCTGGTCTCCTCTCAGGGTCTATTTTCATCCTGCCCATTGAACAAGTGCCACAGAAACAAAGCTCTGGAGGGCTCTGGGGACCAGCCAGAGCATGAGCTGTGCAAATGGCACCAGGCAAAATGCCCAGCATTATTCCAGCATGGAAATGGCCTCTTCAGAGCACCCCCCTTCCCCAGAGCTCCTGCAGGAAGAGGCACCGAGAAGGTGGAGGTGGAACATGCCCCAGCCACAGGGGTGCACAGAATCAGCACATTCTCCCTTGGGTTTGGGGAGGATGGAGCAGAGGAGGAGGGAGGGGGCAGTGGTGGGACTGCAAGGGTGCCCCCAGGCAGAAGGGCAGCAAGCATCCAACTTTATCCTGGGTGTCCTGGTGTTATGGTTTGATACTGGCGCAATGCCAGCATTCTCATGAAAATGCACTTTTTTAAAATAAATGCTGTGAGATGTTATTAGGGATAGAGTAGAGCAGGCTTAAGCTTAATAACAAAGGAAAAAAAAACTTTATTAAATTACTACTAATATAGAAAACACATAAACTAAATCTAGGATGAAGACTTTTTAAAACTACCCTTTAGGTAATTTATGCTTAAACTATTAAGGGAGAGAGAAGTTTTTTTTGCACTACAGGCCCCCCAGGAAACACAGCTGCTCTCCTGTGTTTCCTTGTTATACATGGTAACTGCTTGGAAGAAAAATTTGTTAGTGTGACACTCTCTTTTTTATGTCACAGTGTTCTTACTACTGTGCATGGACAGATTGTTTATAGGGTTCTTTTAAGGATGCTTTGCTACGGACTTAAAGATATAATAGTTTAGTTTCTTATCTTGGGACTACAGTCTCTCCTATTTTCCCCTGGGGCTGAGGGGTCTAAAAACAGGACTTATTTTCTTCTTGAAGACAGAGGGTATTACTATTCCCTTTTTAGCTTTCTTTGTTTCTTGTTATTTTTGTGTTGTTTGAAGCTGAAACAGGTTTCTCTGGGTCACTACTGCATTTCTTTAAAATGCAGTCTCTATTGTAGGAGATTTTGGTTTAGTTTATGGTTAACAAGAAAAGTCTAGCTAAAAAGCTACTTCATCATCTCTTTTCACTTAAATATTTTTTCTTCTAACATTTTAGGTCCCGGACTATTTCTCTTTTACTACAAATTAAGGAGGAGTAATACTTTTAAAAAGCCCTCATTCTTTTGAAAGGGTTAAAAGTTTAGACTCTCTGGACGGCTGATATCTTAGTTGGGTGTTCTGCTTCTTACGCTGGGCATTTCTCTCTTCCTTCTCTTTCTCTTTTGTTGGTAGATTTCCAGGTGCCGCCAGGCTCTCTGTTTCTTTCTTACATGGGGGGGGTAAAGGCATCTCTGCTTCTCTCTACTTTTTTGTCTACAGGAGCTGGTTGGGTTTTAGACCTTTAGCCTTTTCGGCCTACTTGGACAAGGCCGCGTAGCTTCCCCTCTTCCACCCAGCCTAAGGCTGGGCAAGGGGAGAGTCTGCACTTTTTGACGACTAGAACTAAAAGAGAGAGTTTTCTTGAGAGTTTTTGCTTTTAACCCTCTGTGTTCTCAGAGGCATGTCTATACTTTCAGTAGTTACTTTAAGTGCTAATATCTAAACTTGACTACTGATTGGTTTGACTTAACTTCTTAGAAAAAATTTACTTCTATGTCAAACCACGACACCTGGGAAAAGATCCTGATCCTGCCTGTGCCATCCTCTGGCTGACTCCAGGCAGGTGGGAGACCATTTCTCACACACAAAGTGACTCCTTCTGCCAGACACACAGGTGGTGCCGGTGCCACCAGCTGTACCCTTGTCCCTGGCACCGACCGCTGCCCGTCTGTATGGTCACCTTTGGTGGCTGAGATCTCTATCCCAACCTCCATTCCTCTGCACTGCCTTGTCCATCTCCTATACCATATCCAGTGTCCACCCCCATGCTGGTTTCATGGTCCTCTGTGAGTGGCTTGTGGTCTGAGCAGTTCTTCGCTGCTGGACGTAGAACTGGACCCACTTTCCTGTGAGCACTCTGCTCCTTTCTTAGCTTGGTGCCCCCTACCAAAGGGTACAGCCCTGACAGAAGGGAGCAGGCGGGGGTCAGGGTCGGGTTCTGCTCCCAGGAAACAGGGACAGGACAAGAGGAAATGGCCTCAGGCTGTGCCAGGGGAGAGTCAGGCTGGATACTGGGGAATACTTCTCCACAGAAACAGTGATCGGGCATTGGAACTGCCCAGGGCAGTGGGGGAGTCACCACCCCTGAAGGGGTTTAACAGATGTGTTGATGTGACACTTGGGGACATGGGTTATGATGGCCTTGGCAGTGCTTATGGAATGGTTGGACTCGATGATCTCAGAGGGTTTTTCCAACCTCAGTGATTCAGTGATTCTGAGATTTTAAGCAGCCATGCACGCTCCTGCTGGCTCTCCACAAGGGCCACAAAGGAATGGGATGATGAACACCTTGATTTGGTCCTTGCCAGCAAAGCTTAGCTGGAGAATTTCTCCTACAACCTGGCCCAGAGCCTGATTCACAGAAAAACCTTGTGCAGCAGAGCTCCAGGCAGTGGTGAATCCTCCGAGGATCCAGAATCTCCTCCAGTGCCTGGAGGAGAGTGGGAAACTGCAGCTTGTTTCAAGGCTGAGTTTGTCTAAATTAGATGTGCAGCCAGTGGGCCGTGGTGTGCATTTGTCAACACTCCCCAAAGCGTCCCCCACCAGGAAATATCTTTATGTGCAAGTACCTATAAAAACGGTGACATCACTGCCCAGGCTCCTCCGAGCAAGTGGGACAAACCACGCCCTGCATCCTACAGCTCATTCCCAGCCCCTGGGACCAGGGTCCGTGACAAGTGGACAGCCACGTCCGGCTGCACAGTCCCCTCCCCGAGCCATCAAGTCCTGGCTCATGGCAGGTATCCAAGCCCTCGGCATTGTCCGATCTTTCCAAGACTTGTTCAATGTCAGTGTCAGCATTTCAGGCATTTCAGGGACTCTTCCAGCAGCTCATTCCCAGCTCCAGGGTATCAGTGAACCGGGCCTGTTGGTCTGTGGTTGCACAGCCTCCCTTGTTACAGATGTAATTGCTTTATCCCAGTCTCCCTCATTACAGATTTAATTACTTTACCCTGCCAGGATCGAACGTGTCTGCTTTGACCCAGCACAGGGTGGAGTCGTTTGTTGAACACTGATGGGTTTGCTTGTTAGGATTAGGCCCCATTTGTTTTACGTAGGGCTGGGATTTGGGGTTGGCTTCACTTGGGTGTCCTAAATATATGTTCTCAAAGGCTTCTCGCTGCCATCAGCTCACTGATTTCTTTGTCTTCCCCTCCTACCACCAGCAGTTCTGTACATTGCTGGAGGCTTCCCTGTTCCTCATCTCCCTGGGGTGCTCCTCCTTCTCCAGCCCATGCATTGGACCCTTGGGTTTTGACACATACCAGGATCTCAGCAGAAAACTTCTCTCTGTTGGAGTTGTCTCCTCCAGGAGAGATGGGAGTGTCCCATGGGCCAGAAGGACTCTGCTTGAACTGCCAGCCCTGGGTTTTCCATCACCACTCCTGCAGCCTTTTCCTGCCTTTGTTCAGTCAATCTGCTGCAGCTGCTCCCAGGTGGATGGAGCAGCCCAGCCAGGACACTGGTGCTCTGCTGGGTCTAAGGCAGATCCCCCCTGAGGCTTTCACCAGCTGCCATCATCCTGCTGTCCCAGGATATGCCACCAACATCTCTTTTCCCATCCGATGGCCACTCAGCTCCACACCACCATCCTCCCCACCATGTGACACTGCCTGTCAGCATGAGTCACCCCTCCAGAAATTGTGGCAGAGGTAGAAGGATGAGGAAGAGGAGAAGGCACGCTGCCCTCTCCAAGGCAGCAAAACAAAGTCAACACTTTGGCCTTCGTTCAGTTCCTTGCCTCTTCCCCAAATGCCGGCCAGGCCCCCGCCTGGTTCCCACCTGCTGCAGCACTCAGGCAGCGTGGTCCTCCCCCTGCAGCTGCAGGCCACCACGCTTACACGTCCAAACCGCCTCTGACAGCTTCTTCCCTGGGAGAATTATTTTGGGCTATGAAATCATGGCTTTTGGGGCACTGTTGAGATGTCCTTGAACGAGTCCCAGTTTTTGCTAACACCTCCCACTCTAAATTTACAGTCCCAGTCAGTCACGCCAGCAATTGTTTCGAATTTTAGCAAACTGACCTTTCAGATGTCAAAATAAACACTCTGTTCATTGATGGCCAAGGCGGGCACAGCCTTGGTGGTGCTCTCTGGTGCCTACAGATCCCCCATCCTGAGCCCAGGAATGCACCTGTCACCAGCAGAGCCCCCTCTCTCCTTACCCTGACAGCCCCCAGAGCTCTGTGCACAGACCAGTTCTTGTCTGATTTGTAGAAACTCTGGAGAAGTTGTGCTGCTGACTGCACAACACAGCCCTAAAGCCTCTACCCAGCAGCTCCAGGGAATGACTTCCCCTCCTAGAGCCTTTCCTGCCAGCTGCAATCAGGTCGTTTCACCTAAACGACCCTGTGTAATGAGAGAAGGGCTGCCTGCAGGGCTGTCTTTGGAATCCAGGACCATCACGATGTGTCAGCTCCTGTCCTACCCCTGGGCTGAGCCAGTGCATCTCCCTGAGCCTCTGCTGCCTGGTGTCACAGTGCTCACCCAGCCTCTCTTTCAGCTGTTCCAGGCCTTGAACAGCCCCTCCTGGCAACAGCATTTCATTCATTCTTCATGCCATTTTCCCTCCTTGTGAGGCACTTAAAAACATTACCTTTGAGGCTGGGCTTTTTTATTCATTATTCACCTCAGAATCCTTCAGCACATTTTTGGCAGCCTTGGGCCCCCAGTCCCTCCCAGCCACCATCATTCCTGGAGCTGATTTGTTTGCCGAAACTCACGCTGTTTCTGGCCATAGTTTCACTGGACTCAGCTGCCACTACATTTGCAACAAGTGCTGGGCAACAGCACAAGCAGACTTCATGTTTCTAAACCCAGCTATTTTTGGAACTCATGCATGGCGCTGCTGAGGTCACCATCCCACCTCGTGCACACTCTTGCACACACCTCTGCTCTTTCCCATCAGGTCCCCCAAACCTGCACCAAGGGGCTCAGCTCACCAGCACAGGTCACTCACAGCAGGCACTACCCAGCCTGGGGTCAGCCCTCTGCCCACACCGTCCTCCAGGGCCTCCATGGTCTTCCACGGTGGGATCACTTGTGGGAGGACCGCTGACAAGGTTTGGGTGCCACACTGGCACTGGGCACACTTTGGAAGTCACGTGGGTCATCCTTGCTCGTTGGTCACACCAAGATCTGCTGCTCCAGGAGGTGCCAGTCCAGCACTGGCTGTGTCCCACCCTCAGGTGACCTAGCTGGTGCATCAGTGTCATGGTTTGACATGGAAGTGAATTTTTTCCAGGAAGTTGGGTCAAACCAATCAGTGGTCAGGTTTGGATATTGGCACCTGGAATGACCACTGAAAGTATGGACACGCCTCTGAGAACACAGGGGGTTAAAAGCAAGAACTCCCAAGGGAACTGTCTCTTTTGGTTCTGGTCGTCAGAGAGTGCAGACTCTCCCCCGCCCAGCCATCGGCTGGGTGGGGGAGGGGAAGCCACGCGGCCTTGTCCAGGTAGGCCGAGGGGCTGAAGGTCTGGAACCGAGCCAGCTCCTGGACAGAAGGGTGGAGAGAAGCGGAGATGCCTTTGCCTCCCCCCAAGAGGGAAAGAGACATAGAGCCTGGCGGCACCTGGAAATTTGCCGACAGAGGAGAAGGAGAAGGGGCGGGGGGTGATGCCCAGCGTGGGAGACGGAACGCTGGACCGAGATATCAGCCGTCCAGGGAGTTTGAACTTTTAACCCTTTCCAGGAAATGAGGGCTTTGTAAAATATTACTCCTCCTTGATTTGTAGTGGAAGAGAGATAGTCCGGGACCTGAGATGTTAGAAGAAGAAATATTTAGGTGGGAGGAGATGAGAAGTAGCTTTTGGCTGGACTTTTCTTGTTAGCCATGGACTGAACCAAAATCTCCTGCAATAGAGACTGCATTTTAGGGGGATGCAGTGGTGACCCAAGGAGACCTGTTTCAGCTTCAAACAGCACAGGAATGGCAAGAACCGAAGAAAGCTGAGGAGGGGATGGTGATACCCTCTGTCTTCGGGAAAGAAGATGAGTTCTGTTCTTGGACCCTCGGCCCCAAGGGAAAATGGGGGGGACTGTAGTCCCAGGATGAGAAGCTGAACTGTTGTATCTTTGGGTCCATGGCAAAGCATCCTTAAAGGAGCCCTATGAGCAGTCTGTCCATGCACGGTGGTGAGAGCACTGTGACATGGAATGGAGAGTGTCACACTGGCAGATTTTTTCCGGGCGGTTGCCATGTGTGACAGGGAAACACAGGGTGGCAACTGTGTTTCCTGGGGGGTCTGTGGCGCAAGAGAGACTTCTCTCTCCCTTGATAGTTTGAGTATTGATTATCTGAAGGGTGGTAATTTGATCAGGAATCCCGGGCGATGTTTCATGGTGGGTGTTTTTGGAATTGGGAGGAGGAGGGGTGTTTTAAAAGGTCTTCATCCTGGATTTAGTTTATGTGGTTTTTTGTGTTAGTAGTAGTTTAATAAAGTTTTTTTTCCTTTTGTTATTAAGCTTGGGCCTGCTCTGCTCTGTTCCTGATAACATCTCACAGCATTTATTTGGGGAAGATGCATTTTCATGGGGGCGCTGGCATTGTCAAACCATGACAATCAGCAGTGGTGTGAACCTGGCTCCAAGCACATTCCACAGACCATTTCCTCTCAACACACCTCCCACAGCAATGGGATGCTTCCATGGGCATCAGCCAGGGAAGGGTTGTGGGCACCTCCTCCCCACGGAGCCACATCTCCAGAATGAGGGTCAACATGAGGCCAAGCTTCCTGCACCATGTGGAAGGGGGCCAGATGCCATCACTCCAAATGGGTGTTGCCAGCTGATGTTCCCACAGGTGGAAGGACAGAGGCCATAGCATCCCTTGGATCTCCTTCCCCCCAAGGCAGGGGGGATGGGAATGGCCACTGGCTCCAGCTGGTCTCCTCCCAGAGAGCCCTTGTCCCATGGGACAGCTCCTGCCCCTTGAAGATGCTGTCAGACTCAGGCCCTTGGAGGAAGACCCAGGTCCAGAGGACAAGGTGACCAGGGCTGTCCAGGCTGCAGAGGTGTCCGGGGGGCTCATGGATCCTGACAGACACTGGTGCCAAGCTGAGCTCCCCGTGGATGTGGAGCAGCTCTGCTCCACGTGTCCATGGTACATCCGGCACAGAGCAGCCCCCGGGCACCGCACGGGATTTCGGAGGTGCCGCCAGGCGCCGG
Organism: Vidua chalybeata; assembly: GCF_026979565.1. Taxonomy (NCBI): domain Eukaryota; kingdom Metazoa; phylum Chordata; class Aves; order Passeriformes; family Viduidae; genus Vidua; species Vidua chalybeata. The sequence goes on along the minus strand of NC_071549.1, from coordinate 715,285 downwards.
TGACTCATGGAATGAGAACAGGCAGTTCCACGGGACCAGGGAGCCTGGGGAGACAACAACAGTCTGAGATTTATTCCACAAAGCAGCCTGAAAACAAACCCGAGGAATGTTTATTCTTTTTCCTATGTGGCAGGGAAATAAAGCCTGATTGTCTCTCGCCTGGAAATGCTGGCACCCCCGTGCACAGCTCCTCGGCAGAGATAGCGGCCGCAGCTGGACACTCCCAGCCCTGAGTCAGGGCTGCCTCGCCGTGCTGTGCGCGGCGCAGGAGGAGATTTATGGGGTGACTGAATCCCTGGGCCGGAGCCCACTGGGAGAGGTCACGCCGAGCCGCGGGAGCACCTGCCACAGCCGCAGACACCTGGGCTTTCTTTCCATCCAGCACAGCCCCCGGGCTACGAGTGATGGACACACAGGAGGAGGGAGTCGCTACCCCCTACCCAGAGCTGTTTGTCCCCATCCCCTGGGGATGCATCGGTGACAGAGGAGGGCTGGGGCCTGCTGTGAGGCCACTCATGTTGGGTCCACACCTTGCACAGCGGTCGTGCTCTCCCTTGACGTTCTCCCCCAGAACCCACCCTGCCCTCCCCAGCATCCCCAAACCCCTCCTGGCTCCAGAGGGGCCAGGCCAAGTAACACTTGGGGTCTCATTGATCAAACAATACCCAAGCCAGCCCAGATCTTCTGTGAGAGCAGCCAGCAGTGCAGGAGTCACTGGGTGAGATATCAGAGACCATGAGGACTAGGACATACCCAGCACTGTGCCAGTCACCCCACAGACCCCACAGGCACCCCAAAACCTAACACCACACCCCATCCAGATGCTCTCTTGTTCCTCCAACACTCCACTTCCAAGAGCTGCCAGCCTCCCTGCGTTGCTGCTCCCAACGGAACCAGTGCTGAACCATTCCATTCCCCAGGGCTGCTCCCTTTCCTGGGAGCAGGAACACCAACCCTGAGACTGGTGCAGGTGGGGGGGTATGGGGATGGGGCAAACACCGCTGGGAGCAGGGCCATGGGAAGGGCAAGGGGTGGGCAGCACGTGGAGGAGCAGCTCCTCAGGATTCCAGCACATCCCAGGCAGCCCCAGAAGACCCAGGCTGGGAAAGAGAGGGATGGGCTCCCCCGAAGGAGGAGCTGAAGCCACTAAAAGTGGATGGCAGGAAGGTGGAGTCACAAAGCTCCCAGGTAAGGGGACAAAGGAGGACTGTGAGCCCCCTAGCAGCCTTAGGATTCCCAGTGTGGGGGGAGGGTTGACAGGGCACTGTGGCAGTGCCAGCGTATGCCCCCACTGCAGCCACCCCCAGCTCATGTTTTCCACACGTCTGGCAGGGGCCCTGCTCTTTGATCCCGCCTTGCAAGTTTTTCCAGCTTTGACCTCAGTCCCACTGCAGAACACGCAGCCTCTGCAGGCTTGGGAGGGCTGGAGCCCATCCCATTCCCTGCCCTGTCTCACAGGGCCCAGCCCTTTACAAATCAAGAATGTTTGTGTGTGTGGTTTTTTTTGGTTTTTTTTGTTGTTTTTTTTTTTAATGAAACAAAAACCCCCTCACATACAGTTAGGGAAGCCCTGAGACAACAAACAAATATGAGTGTGATACTGAGCTTCAAAAGGGCAGGAAGAACCAGTCTGTGCCTCATAAAATAATGAGTATTAGGAAAAGATCCTTAAATACCACAGATAAAAAAAGCAAAAGCATCTGGCACAGACCATTTGCAAAGAACATCTCTTGCCTGAGAAACTTAATTGTTTTGTCAGGAAGAATTACTGGAAGAGGCCAATTAGAGCTGGATTTCGGTTCAGTGCCTGGCCTGATGGCCCCAAAGATTAGCACCCACACGCATCTCAGTGTCCCGAGCAGTGTCACACCAGCCCCGGCCCAGCGTGTGGAGCAATGCCTGGGAACTGCCAAGGACACAGGGATCAGGGATGTGTCCTGGTTTGTGAGACCACCAGCCATCCTAGGAGGGGGTCAGGGTCCATTCCCAAACCCTAGGAACACTGGAACCAGAGGGGCTGGGCTGCTGCTGAAATGGGAGATATGAGAGCAGCGAAGTGAAGCCCTTGAATCCTGGGATGCCAAGGCTGCTCTGTGGGGAACATCCTCTGAAGGGTCTGAGAAATCAGACTGAAGGGATTGACCCTGAGATCAGGAGAGGACAGTGAGGGAAGAGGAGGAGTGTTCACCACAATGGGGCAGTGGGACCATCCCAGGGGCACCAGGCACCGTGTCAGGGTGTCTGGCCACCATGCCTGTCACGACCTGCTCTGGCACCTGGGAGAGGATGTGCAGCTCCATCAGCTCCATGAGACAGGACCATCCTGGTGCCAGGTCAGGTGCCAGAGCCAGACCAGGGTCACATCCCAGGGGAATGTCCCAGCTCTAACCAGAGCCTGCAGTGAACAGCTCAGACCTCAGCAGGGAGGTCAAGGTCCCAGGGTTGATCCATTCTTCATCTTGCCCCCTCCTCTTCTCCAAACCTCCTTCATGATTTGGACCTTCTTTTACAGCCCTGCTTTATGCCATCTCTCAGAGCCTTCAGCCCCTCAGGGACTGTCACAAACATCCCTGTGCACAATCAGAAAATTCCAGAGTGCCTGCAGTGGGCGAGGCTCTGTGGAGGTGTCTGGCCCAGCCCCACTCCCCCAGCACAGCAGGTCCGAGGTGATGATGTTCCCTGGGGCCAGTCAAGTTCTGAACATGTCCCACTTCTCCATTCCCACATTCTGTGACGGTCATAGGGGAAAAAATTCCATCAGGACAAATTCAGGCGTTCTGTGTGTTGCCAGCCATAGCTGTCACCTCCAGTCCTGCTGCAACCCCGCGAGCCCAGGTGATACAGAGCAGCCTCCAGGGGCTCTTCCCTGCTGGGCCCCGGCTCCCCCTCACCCCATGGTCTGCTCATCATCCCAACCAGTGTCCCGTGCCCGGCTGAGCGGACAGTGGCTGCTGGGGCACTCAGGTGCAGGGCTGCAGGTGCTTCCCGGGATCCTTTGCCCTGCAGGGCTTGGGGCTCAGGGCCAAGGGAAGTGCAGAGGTCAGCAAGGGCAGGTGAGAAGTGGGAGAGGGCAGAGGCAGGGAAAGCTTTGGAACAGCCCTAATGGAGACATCCATTCACTCACAGAGACCCCAAGCATGAGTGAAACCAGACCCTGGGGGAGAGATAACAGCATAATTACAGCCAAACTGGAATCCAGACCGTGTCTTGCCTGCTCTTGCTGGGGAAAAAAAAGATGAAAAAACAACAAAGTACCTAGCACAGGCACCAGGTCCTGCCTGCTGGACACAGCCCTGGAGAGCTGGTCCATGGCAGGAGCCAGGGCACAGGGTTGTGCCTACAGCTGGATGGGGCTGGCAGCACTCAGGGTGCTTTTGTGGGGTCCTTATGGCACCCGAGCTCTGCAGAACACTGCGAGCCCGGGGTGGATCCCACAGACTGAGGAGACAGGGGCCTGGGATCCCACACATCCCAGCATCTCCCAGAACAGCTTGGGACAGGATGAGATGTTATTGCAGCCACGGAGCCCTGGCAAGATGCGTTCCTGGTGCTTCCCAGCTTTGGCCACAGGAGGGGACCTGAGGCAATTCCCCCTCTTGGGTTGTGTCCCATAGGTGCAGAGGTCCCTGCATGAGCAGGAGGCTGAAGGCCCAGCCAGGAGGGAGCAGGACACCAAGCCCCTGTCACCAGGGGCTGGCAGGATGGGATCTGGAAGCACGTGGAGAAACATCCCGTCCCACATCCCACCCTCAGCCTCGAAGTACCCAGAGACACAGCCCTGCCTCCAGCCTGCCTTGGCCTTCCCATGGGATGTCTGGGCACGAGGAAACCACTGCTCACACCAGTTCAAAATGCCAGCAAACCCAGTGGCCATCATGTCTGCAGTGCTCGCCTTGCCCCCACTGCCACGTCCATTCCCCAGCAGTATCAGCCACACTCGCTTAGGGCAATGAGGGACAGGCCCAGGGATGGCAAATCCCCTCAGGGACCATGGTACCCAGGGAGGAGCAGACCAGCTGCTGGGCTGTGCTGCCCTGAGCTGCACATCCCGGAGGGGTTCAGGCTCTCAGGACATGCTCTGGGCCAAGCCCAGCGGCCCCAGGCAGCAAAGGTGCTGAGCAATGGCCAGCCTGGCACAGCCTGGCACCCCCTCCACAGGCAGGACCCATCATACCGGCCTGGGAACAGTTTGGGATTATGGAGTGCAATCCTGGCACTCTCATCACGAGACAGAAAACATAAAAAATCCCTGGGAAATGAGGGGTCGCTCCTCACCCCAGACTCCGCTGGCAGCATTGGTGGGAGCTGCCCCTCTCTGCCAAGGTCAGGGCAGCTCCAGGGGACACTGGCAGCCCCAGACAGCCCCAGTCCCTCTCTCCAGGCAGTGCAGGAGCACAGCATCCCAGGATGTGCCTGTCAGGAGCAGGAATGCAGGCCATAAATCACTTGAGCTGTGATGGGAGCTGGCTCCAGGCCACGTCCGTGGCAGCCCCTCACGCTCCCCTTGCCAAAGGGAACAGGCAGGGCACGGGGTGCTTGCGGCGCTGCCACCACACGCAATCCGTCTGCAATGCTGCAGCCTGGAATTATATCAAAAAGGGCCAAAGGTTGGATGATTTAATTTTTTAATTTTTCCTCGCAGTATAGCAGGAAATAGCTGGGATGGTTACATACCTGGCAAGATGGCCGAGGAGCCAGGGGCCAAGAAACACAGAGGATCTGGCCCAGAGCATCTGTGCTGCACACAGAGCCTGCAGACACCTGGGGCTGGGGGGTCTGCACACCTGACCAGGGAGTGGGAGGTCACAGCAAGGACCCCCACACCAGCCAAGGCTTCAGGAAGTGGTAGAGAGTGACCAGCATGACCTGGGTAGCTTGGAAAACACAGAATCATGGAATGGTTTGGGTTGGAAGAGACCTCAGAGCCCATCCAGGGACACCTTCCACTGTCCCAGGTTGCTCCAAGCCCTGTCCAGCCTGGCCTTGGGCACTGCCAGGGATCCAGGGGCAGCCACAGCTGCTCTGGCACCCTGTGCCAGGGCCTGCCCACCCTCCCAGGGAACAATTTCTGCCCAGTCTCCCATCCATCCCTGCCCTCTGGCAGTGGGGAGCCATTCCCTGTGTCCTGGCATAGAAATCTTCTCTGACACAGGTACTGTGTGCCATCTTGACCCCCAAATCCTTGTCCTACCAGCAGAGCAATTGTCCTTCCCTTGCTGAGCTGGATCAGACCAGTTTCCTCCTGATCCTGATCCTGATCCTGATCCTGATCCTGGTCCTGATCCTGATCCTGATCCTGATCCTGATTCTGATCCTGGTCCTGATCCTGATCCTGGTCCTGGCCCTGATCCTGCTTTCCAGCCTCTGTGGGGCTCCTCCAGTCCCTGCTCTCCACCAGAGCTAGCCTGAGAGTTTCCTCTTATGAGGTGGGTTGTGGGGGTGTCTTTTTTTAAAATATAATTTCGTCAACAAATCAGGCTTGCTTTGAGTTGGTCCTTCAAGGCTTCTCACATGGCTGTGGATTGCAGGGTGTTGAGGATTGTGAGAACCACACCTGCAAACACATTATAACTGTCCCAGGAAAGTCATGGTCCTGTGAAACAGCACCAAACCCCTTCCTGCAGTCAAAGGTTGGACACATGTCCTTCCCAGCCGCCTTTCCAAGTGCTGGAGGAGGTTCCCTGCCTTGCCCTGTTCTGAGGGGGTGGGGGGGCAGTGCCCAAAGCTCCCCTGCACCTCACCCCCAACAGCAGAAACCCAGCACCCACACAGGGTGACACAGCCTCAAATACTTTCCCAGCTTACAACAGTTTTCATGGACATCCCGAGCCAGAGCTGAGCCTTTGGCTGCGGTAATCCCTGGGGTATTTTTCTTCCATGAACTCGAGCTGAACCCACTCTCTGAACACACATGAGCTCCCCGTTTAATTGTTGCTTGAGATAATCTACAGATGAGATTTCTTCAGCCAGTGTTCAAAGTGCCACAAGAAAAAAGTCCATCATCAGGCTTTTGGAAATATGGGATTTGTCCAGGTTCCCTGTGCCCCCAGCCCAGCCTAGGCTGAGCTAGGCCCTCTGAGAGGATTACCTGCACTCCCCACTCAGTGTAGAAAAGGAAGGTCACCAAGCAGCCACCCCAGACCCAGCCACAGTCACATCTCCCCAGAACCACAGGGACCACCATGGGTCAGCAGGACCACCAGAGGTCCCCTTCCCTTCCCTTCCCTTCCCTTCCCTTCCCTTCCCTTCCCTTCCCTTCCCTTCCCTTCCCTTCCCTTCCCTTCCCTTCCCTTCCCTTCCCTTCCCTTCCCTTCCCTTCCCTTCCCTTCCCTTCCCTTCCCTTCCCTTCCCTTCCCTTCCCTTCAGACACTGGGAAATCCATCAGCCACCCCCAGCAGGCCATGCTGCCTCTGCTCACATACTCCTGTTACCCTGTCTCAAATGATTTAAAGTTGTTTCCGCTGTCTGGGCTCCTCCTTCTTGTTCTTGAGATAATTCCCAAGATTTCTATTTTGCCAGATTCCTGGCCTCCCCCTGAACTTACTCCCTTAATTCTGTTTCTGCAGGGGCGGGCACTCTCGCGGGACCCTCCCTCACACGAGTTCCCCGGGAGCTGTGACGCAGCAGCTCCAGCCTGCCGCCTTCACTTCACCGCTCTGCCTCCCTCCTTTTCCAAAAGTCACTGCACACCCTCCTCCAGCTGCAACTGTCCATTCAGAGACCCACCACCAGCCTGCCTAACCAGATCGTTTGGATCAACACAGGCTGGAGAGCATTCAGAGGAGCAGCTCCAGCCACAAAACCCAAAGATGCAATCCTCCAGCAAAGTCCTCCGGAGCTGAAATGCTCAATACAGGGAGGGCAAGACTCAACAGCCAGCAGTGATTGATTGACATCGTTTCAAAAACAAGCACAGGTGCCATCAGGCTCTAGGATGGATGAACTCGGGGGCAGGGAACAAGTTGGTTTTTAAGGTCACTTCCAACCCAAACCTTTCTAGAATTCTAGGAACTCTCAGTCCATGGTCATCATCACCCAACCCACTGACACCTTCCCACTCCATTGCTCTCACTCCAAATCACTTGTGTAACTTCTCAGCTTGCTTGCCCTGCATGCATGACATGGTCCAAGTCTGGGGATTTGGTTCCAGTTGGAATTGGCAAAGCTGAGCTCAGGTACAGCTCAGCCCAAGAAAGTGATAATGGTTTGACCTCGTTGGCTTCACTCCCACAAGGACCCCCCTTCAAAACCTCATTTGGGCAGGAAGGGCAGGGGTTGAAGCAGCGTAGGGATTCTCCATCTCTCCTGCCAATGGCAATCTGTTGGGCCCAGGTCAGAGCTGGGATTCGGGGATGTCCCCGAGAAAGGAAGGACTGGGCTCCAGGAAATACTGCAAGAGCCGGGGGATAAAACAAATAACAGCAATTGGGCACAGCAGCCCAACCTCCTTCCTGAATATCTATAGAATTGGGAGTTGGTGGAGGAAGTTACAAACTGCTTTTTAGGATTCAGATACCCAAACAATAACTCAGCCTTTGTGCAGACAGAGTTGAGGTGGACCTCACCAAAGGTCCAGAAGTGCTTTAGGATCATCAGGATGAACATCATCAGGATGAACCTCAACACGTAAGGTCCAGACTGCCCTGGGATCACTGAGATCACTTGGAGAGCAGCCAGCTTTCCCGAAAACACTGAGTCATCTTTAACAAGTCACAAGAAATCTTTTGTTTATTTATAACCACTACTCCACTCATTAATTCCTGCTCCAGTGAAAGTTTGTACCTTATTACCGAGCTGGGCTTTACTGACTTCAACTTCCACCTCCTGGATCTCACTCAGTCGTTTTCTTTCCCAGGGAAAAGGCCCGGTCTTTGTCTCCAGGGGTCTGTGGCCCTGAGTGGGCGGCCGCCTCCAAAAAATCCCAACCACCAAGGATATGTCCCAGACCCAAGCTGCCCCCACCTCAAACCTGTGCTGCCGTGACAGTCCCAAGGGAACCCTACAAACTGACATCAGGAACCTGGGCTGGCCACTTTTCTTTCCCAGGGAAAAGGGCCTGTACTCTCCAGGTGAGTGAGGTGGGAGCAGGTTGGCTCTGGGACACATTCTTGGTCGTTCGGATTTTTTGGAGGGGGCCGCCCACTCCGGGCCAGCCTGTCCCTTGCTCTTCCCAGGAGGTGGCAGTCACTTCCCAAGATGCAGGGACGAAAGGGGAGTCCCAGAGAGGAGATCTGGAGCTGGGCTGGGTGTCACAAGAGTGCTCTGGGTAGCCAGGCTGGTGGCAGGGCAGGTGGCCGGGGGGATTTGGGGATACGGTCGGGTGGGCTTGCACCAAGCCAGGGGACTGTGGTGCAGCCACACCTGGAATCCCAGGAGTGGCAGGAGTGTGACCAGTGAGTCACGTTGTGTCCCAGGGTGGGAACAGGGAGCTCCTGAGGTGGACCTGAGGACACTGAGTCACGAGGGTGCTGTTCCACAAAGGACACTGAGTCACGAGGGTGCTGTTCCACAAAGGTGATGAGTTCCAGAGGTGCTGTCCCAGGAGGGACGCTGAGTCACCGGCCTGAGGTGTGCCAAGGCGTCAGTGATGTCATGGCACTGCCTGTGGGAATGGGAACAGGGAGGCAGCACCAGGGGAACCCACCTGGCTGTGAGGGAAAGGAGATGGGTACAAGAGGTGATGGGGTGTGACAGAAACGGGGGACGTGTGGTGGGTGGGACCTGAGGTCTCTGGGTGTGTTGGATATGGTTGGGATGGGAAGCCCCCAGTCAGGGGAAAGGAGCAGGTGACAATGGAGACAGGATGGAACAAGGGGGAAGGGGGACAAGGAGCGAGCTCCATGAGCTGGGGGTGTGGATGTGGTTTGTGGGGCTGCTCAGAGGTGAGGAAGAGGCTGAGCTCAGATGAGAACTGCAGCCAGACCACACACTGTGAATGGAGCCACTGGCATTTGGGATGGGGATAAAGAGAAATGGAAATGTCACCAGTGTGGGAGCACCATGCCCCTGAGGTGCTGTGGAGTTGAGGGGCAGAGGGGTTGTGGAGCTCTGTGCACCAGGAGCACAAAGGGAGGGTGCAGTCCATACGCTGGGAGTTCAGGGAGAAGGATCAAGAAGGATTTTGGATGCAAGAGGGATGGAAGCACCACGCACTGGGGGTGCGGGAGGGAGGGGAGCACCGCACATTGGGGCTGCAGGGAGGATGCAACGCAGGCGACGCACCTGCAGAGGCTGGGACTGATGCAGGAGCACAGCGGCCAGGGAACGTTCTCAGCATGGCAGGGACGTCCCTCTGCCATGGCCCATGGCCAGTGCCCTGCGGGGTGACAGCCACAGTCAGGGAATACCCCAGATCCCGGGGGCTCGTGGGACATGGGCAGGGTGGCCCGCTGGAGGCAGCAAAGCCCTTCCCAGCCCCCTGAATCGGTTCCGTGAGCCGCTCCCGCCGCGCCACCAGCTCCGATCTCCGTCCAGCTCCGTGCCGGCAGCGCTGATTTACAGCTCAGCCCCTCCTTTTCACCTGGCCCGGAGCTGTGCAGGCAATGGAACCAGGGCAGGAGGGTTGGTGACAGCAGCCCCGGGCACCATCAGTCCCAACAACGCCGAGATTTGCAGACTCAAAAGTCGGGCAGGAGCCCAGCAACCCAGGCGAGCTCATGCTCAGATGAGTGGGGCTCAAGGGGCAAAATCCACAGTCCTTGAAGACCAGAGGGATGGGGGTTAGGGGAAAAGTGGACAGATTCCAGTCACGTTTGGATGCTGGGAAAGGAAAATGCTCTGTCCTCTAAGGATGTGAGTGCAGAGCAATCCCACCCAGGGTGTGTGAAACTCCACCAGCCACCCCAGCCCTGTCCTGCTGTCAGGACAGTCCCCCAGTCCTCCAGTCACCTCCTTGGCCATGGAAAGATTACAGAATCGTTAAGGCTGGAAAAGCCCTCTGAGGTCATAGAGTCCAACCATTCCCCCAGCACTGCTATGGCCACCACTGCCCCATGTCCCCAAGTGCCACATCTGCAGGGCTGTTAAACCTCCTCCAGAGGTGGGGACTCCCCCAATGCCCTGGGCAGCTGTGCCAGGGCCTGACACCCTTTCTGTGAAAAATCTTTCCTAATATCCAACCTGAACCTCCCTCCTCCCTCTGTCTCCCCACAGAGGCTCTCCAGATGCCACCTGGCTGTCACCCCACGGGGTCTTCCTTCCCTGCTCTGCCCAATTCTGCACCCAGCAGAGCACTCCACCTCCACCTTATGTGGCTCAAGTGCCCCATGGGATGGTTGTCCATGCTTTCCCAGCTCAGGAAATGCAGCAGAGAGCTCAGGGGACCATGAAGAGTCCTTTCCCAGAGCTGGAAATGTCTTGGGATGCCCTGAAGACAATCCCTGCTCCTGCACCACCAAGAAACTGCAGTCAGGACAGAAGCACAGAGATGCAGCTCATGACCCTGACAGCCTCCAGTGACAGTTACCATGACTATCCCCAAAATCCTCTGAGCCAGAAGATGCCAAGTTCACGCTTGTTCCCCTCCAAGCATCTGTCTCCTTGCCCCAGGGACATCCACACTGCAGCTGGACCCAGGGGCTGTGTGGGCCACCCAGGAAGTCTCTGAGGCACACAAGGCTGTGGGACTGAGCATTCTGTCACTCCAGTCTGATGAAGAAGCTTAGGGACATTCCAGCATCATTGGGATGTCCAGGGGGACAGCATCAACCCCAGCCCAAGGGCCAAGGATGTGCCAGGGCTGCCCTGCACAGGCCCTGGGCCATGCAAGCCCACCTGCCCAGGGTACCAGTGCCACCACAGACTTCACCTGGGGATCCAGGAAGGCTCAGAGGGGGCACCTGCAGGCAGGTTTGGTGCCAGGTGACATTGCCCATCCTGGAGATGCCTGGCCCAAACCCAGCACAGACCTGGGCTTTCCCAACTCCTGTCCCAGCTCAGTGGCAGGTTTGAAGGCGAGGGACCCACCTATGCTACCCTTCCACCCCTGCAGCAGCTCCTTGGGAAGGGAGGGCAGGTGAGATTCCAGCAGAGATCTGTGGGCTCAGGGGGCTCAGCCCCTGCCTTGGGGGCACATGTCCCCCCAGGTCCCTCTGAGGGGTGGTGGGGACACTCCATCAGGGCAGCTGAGCTGAGCTCCAGGGTCCCAGCACCCCATCAGGGCACAGACAGAGCGCTGTCCCCAGGCAGGGGACAATGACAGTGCCCCAAGGAACAGCACCATTGGACAGGAACATCCTGTGACCCAGTGAGAGCCCGCCAGCACCAGGCCACGTGTCAGGACAAAGTCCAGCCTCACACCGGCACCAGCCATGGGACGCTCCAACCTGCCACTGCCTGCTGCCACCTCTGTCCCCGCCCTCAGCGAGGACAGCCCAGGCCATCCAATGCTGGCAGCAGGTTCTGTGCAGACCCCAGCTGGGCCGTGCTGGATCCCAGCCAGCCCAGAGCCCTGGGGGTGGCACGGGGTGCAGATGTTTGCACAGCTGTGCTGTGACAGAGCCAGCCAGCCACGGGAAGGGGGTGGCTGAAAAAGCACCGGCAAAGTCGGGGCTGGATCCGTGCGGGTCAAGGCTGCAGAAGGCAAAACCCAGTGGCCCCTGGGGCCAGCAGAGCAGGGACAGAGGGTGCTGGCGGTGCATCCTGGCACTGGTTCGTAAAGGAAGGTTCAGTTAGTGGTGGGAACCATGACGAGGCTGGGAGAGCCCTTGCTGGAGGCCACAGCCCTCCCGGGGACGCCAAGCACGAGGGACAGGATTGGGCCCACGCTGATGGCAGCAGCGGGGACAAAATGCCCGTGAACAGCGGCAGGAGCTGTCGCAGGGCTGCAGCCCCCGCGGACGCCGCCCGGGAGCTGTGCCCTGCGGTGGGTGGGACGGTCCCTGCTGCCACGGGCCGAGCCCTCGCCGCCCCCCAGCCCCGCGCTGTCCTCTGCCGCTCCAGCAGAAATTCTCCGAGCGCGTCCCCAGGCGTGACTCCGGAGCCCGGCGGGGTCCGTCCCGCGGGCGGAGGGCTCCCTCTCGAGGGTCCCGGCCAGCACTGACCGGCCGCGGGGCTGAGCTGTTCCCGCGTGTGACCGCGGGCAGGTCCCCAGGGAGGGACAGAGGACGTGACGAGGCCACCACCAACGCGGCCTCGGAGCGGCCACCGGCTCCGTCAGGGCACCGCGTCTTCTTCCTGTCATTAATTAGCAGCTGAATCCGTTACTAATTAGCGGCTGGATGCGTCTGTTTCGCTGCTGGAAACAGCCGGAAGCGATGGGCACAGCTGTGGCTTGTCCCAGAGCTTGTCCCTCGCCCTCGCTGCGACACCAAAGGTCGGTTAACGGGGGACTCCCGCAGTGACCTCCCGGGGAGAGCCCTTCGAGAGATAACGGAGCTGCATACGGAGCGTCACAAATGCTGGGCATCTGGATCAGGCACTCCAGAGAATTGTGGTCACGAGGTGACATCCTGCCCCTCCCTGTGCATCGCGCGGCTTCTCAGGGCTGTTTCTTGCTCCGAGCAAAACCCGAACTTCACCTAGGTTACACGCTCATGGCACACCTCGAGCTGGAAGGACCCGGTACTCAACTCCAGCTCCCTGCTCCTCGCAGGAGCCGGGATGTGCCTCCTCCTTCCCAGCCACGGCCGCTCCTGTCCTCCGCCCCCACGGGGCAGCGCAGAATGACCACCGCCCCGAGGCGCGGGACGGGCAGGTCAGGACAACAGGAGCTGCCCGGTGGTGGTGGCCTCCTCCCCGGGGACAGTCCCGGGCTGTCACTGCCGCACACAGTGCGACGCGGCGGGCTCGGGTGGCGGCCGCGCCGGGTGACGGTCGGAGTGGAGGAAGGAGATGTGGATGCAGGATGGAGGTGACGGCGCAACACTGGGGCCGTGTGGGGCTGGGGCCGCGGGCCGGGCAGGAGGTGACCTGCCCAGGACGCTGTCCCCGCGCCTGGGACATGAGTGACGCAATGGGAATTGACCCCGACAGGTGACAGAGCAGCAGAAACAGCGGACACTGCTGCGAGACACGGGAAGCCCAGGGGCCCCTGTGCCACTCCCCGTGGGGATTCGGTGTCACGCCGCTAGGGCATTTGAGGTCACCATGGCTGGACTTGGTCACCCCCCAGGCACCCGGCACCTCCCTGGGGCACGTGGTCGCCGCTCCGACAGGGGTCAGGGCTCCGGACACCGGGCCTCCCCCCACCCCGCTTCCCGGCGCACTTGGTCTCTCCCAACGCGCCGCGGGGCAACTCCGCGGCCAATGGAGCGCGGGGGCGTGGCCGAGGCGGGGTCGCGTGCTCTACGGGGCGGGGCCATTGTGGACTCGCGCGCTGGGGGCGTGTCCTGGGCGGGCCGAGAAGCCAATGAGGCACTGGGGGCGCGTCGCGAGTGGGAGGTGGAGCCAATGGGCTTTGGGGGCGTGTCCGGGGCGGAGCCTCCGGATCGATGGGCGCGGGGGCGGGGCCCAGGGCGGGTCACTTGGCCCGGACGGTGCCGGGCGGTACCGGGCGGTACCGGGATGGGGCTGCCGGCGGCGGTCCGGGATCGCGTGGCTGCGGTTCACCGGGGCTCGGCGCTGCCCGAACGTCTTCGGCTCTACGACGGCTGGGCCGCCCGCTACGAGCAGGTACCGGGGACACGGAGGGACCGGGAGCGCCGAGGGGCCGTGGGTGTCCCCGCTGACCGCCGTGTCCCCGCAGGATGTGGCGGCTCTGGAGTACCGGGCACCGCATCTCGCTGCCGCCTCGCTCGCCTTCGCCTTCCCCGCGCCGCGTGCGGGGGCGCGGCTGCTCGACGTGGCCTGCGGCACCGGGCTCGTAGCGCGGGAGGTACCGGCCGGACGGGCGGGACGGGCCGCGGGTAACGGGACGGGGCGGGGGTGACGGTGCCTCTGTCCCCGCAGCTCCACCGGCGCGGGTTCCGATGCCTGCACGGCGTGGACGGCAGCGCGGGGATGCTGGAGCGGGCCCGGAGCACCGGGCTCTACCAGGAGTTGCGGCTCTGCGTCCTGGGCAGGGAGCCGCTGCCCGCGCCCGCAGGTAACGGGAGGGGGCGGACCCCCGGGACCCCTCGGTGACACCCTCGTGTCCCACAGCTGATGGGCCGGCACCGGGCGGGGGGAGCCCCGCAGGGTCCCCCCGGTGACGCCCCGTGTCCTCGCAGACCACTACGACGCCGTGACGGTGGTGGGGGCCCTGGGCGAGGGGCAGGTGCCGAGCACGGTGCTGCCGGAGCTGCTGCGCGTCACCAAGCCGGGTAACGGGGGGCGGCCGTTTCCCCTCCCCGCCGGGACCCCAGGGGTGGTGAGATGGGACAGCCGGTGGATGTGGGTCCCCCGCTGAACGCTGAACCCGCGGCACAGCTGGAACCCGGCCCTTGTTCCTGCTGCCAGGGACAGGCGATGCACGGCGTCCCTGACCCTGCCCTCTGCCAGGTCTGGGCAGCAGGACAAGGTAGGAGGTGGCAGTAACGGTGCTGCTGTGTGACAGCCTGTGCTCAGGCGCGACATCCCGCCCAGCCCCGGCCCACCGGCCCCCTGTCCCGCCCATCTCTGCCTGCTGTCCTGCCCATCCCCTGCCCACTGCCCTGTCCATGACCTCTCTGTGCCCGTCCCCTGCCCACTGACTCCTGGCAGGCTCTCAGTGCCTCCCCGTGTCCCCACCCTTTCCGGGGAATGCCGTCCCCAGAGAGGGACGCCCTGTGTCAGTGTTACCTGTCTCCTGTCCCGCAGGCGGCTTCCTGTGCCTGACGACAAGGAGCAACTCCTCGAACCTGCGGTACAAGGCAGAGCTGGAGGCGGCGCTGGGGCAGCTGGAGCAGAGCGGAGCCTGGCAGAAGCTGCTGGCCCAGGAAGTGGAGTACTGGGAGAGGGCCACCACCGAGGAGGAGAGCACCCAGGGCACGGGTTACATCTCCGGGGTGGTCTACATCTACCAGAAGTGCCCTGTTCCCCACCTCGAGGAGGGCTGAGAGCTAGCATGGCTCTGGAGGGGGGGTGAGCACTTGACCCTTTATAAAACTGAACCCAGTGACCCCCTCCTGCAGCAGGGCAGCTGCTGGGGGTGACAATATTTTGGGGGAATTTCTCCATTCCCTTCCTTGGTTCCTTCTCACTGAGGTCTGGGCTTGGGGGCCCTTGTGTGCTCCTCAGCATGGGAAGGGTCTCCTGGATTCACCAGGGTCTCCTGGGCACCGCCTTTAGCTCCGACGCTTAGGTATTTACCCCAACACTTCAACGTTCACCGTGACATCTCCCAGACTCACGTGGCTGTTCCGAGGCATGTCCTGTCTGGGATGTCTTACCCCACCTCGCCCATCTCAGCACTCATGGTCAAAATCTAGATCCTTCATCTCCTACCCCCAGAGTCTTTACCTGCTGGAGGTGAGTCCCCACCTCTGTGTCCTGTGGCCTCCCATCCTCATCCTCCCTAGGGACTGACCCAGCCAGAGTCAAAGCAGCAATGCCAAGGTGTCTTCCAGCTGGAGAGGCTTTCCAAGTGCTACATCTGCCTTTCATCCCACAACAGCTGCTTCAGTCTCTAATTTTCTCACAGCTTTGTAGTTAATGGTCTGGGAGGGGAGATGAGTTTGGAAGGGATTTCAGGAGCTGGCAGCTGTTCCCCACCCAGAAGCCACCCAGCACTGCCTGCCCAGCCTGTTCCCCCAGCCCCTTGCTGGGCTGCCTTCACAATTCCTCCTCTGCTGCTCCCTTGGGAAGTTTTTTACCCAAATCTCTTGCTGGAATATTTGGGGTTTTTTTTTTTTCATTTTTCCCTTCCCTCAGACCTGTTTCTGCTAATCCTGTTCCCATGTTCCTGGAGAACAGGTTGCATCCTTCCCCTCAGGAGCTGTTCCTCAGTATGAGGCAATGGCTGTCTGTCCCTGTTCTTCACCCAGGGCATCCTACATCTTCCACGCTCACCCTCACCATGGCTCTTGTCACCCTTTTCCTTTTCTCCCATGTTTTGGGGTCCCTGTGCCCATCAGTAGCTGTCCTATTGCTGCCTCCCCCTTTGTCTCCAACACTGTCACCTGGGCAGCTGGCAGCTGTGGCTGTCCCCAGCCCTGCATTTGTTCAATAAACCCCTGTCCCCGCTGTCTGTCTGCTGTGTGTTGTTCCCAGAGCAATGGGAATATGCACCCTCCAGGATGGGTGGCCAGGAGCCTGGGAGGGGGAATTCAGCTGTTCTCTGGGGCCCCCTCCCAGTCCATGGGGGCTCAGAGCATCTGGTGTCCCCCCATGCCTCTCTTAGCTCTCAGCATCCTCTCCCTGCCTCAGTTTCCTACTGCAGGGAATGCCAGGAGCACCCTGACTGACTCCTGTTGATCCCCATGGGAAGATGGGGATGTTCTAGGTGCTGGAACACAGCAGCTGGCAGGGCACAGCACCCCCAGGACGCGTCACCATCCTCCCTGCACCGCGCTGTTCAAAATGAGCCCAGGCAGCCTTGGTGGCACCAGGATGTTTATAGTCCCTGCCCTGGGAAAGGGCACATGTGGGGTCAGCCAGCGTGGGGATGGGCAGGAGGAGGGAGTGCAGGGGCAAGGTGTGGCACGGGGAGGGAGTGCAGGGGCAAGGTGTGGCACGGGATGCAGGACAGGGACAGTGGTGCTCTGCCTTGGGCTGGCACCTGGGCACAGTGGTTCACACATAGTCCTTCATGGCATAGCCCATTGGGCCGCAGGTTTTCACTCCCCTATACTTCTTGGGGTAGGGGTCCTGCTGGGACTGGGATCCTGAGCAGCACAGGATGCCCCCACCGAAGAGCTGCAGGGCACTGGAGGCCCAGCCGATGTAGAGGGCAGCCCCCAGCTCTCTCTTGAGGGCCTCAGGCACCATGGGGTTGTAGAAGTTGCTGACGATGCTGTTGGCAGACCAGGAGACGGGGATGAGCAGCATGATGCTGGCCATGATGAAGATAACACCTGCCACCGCAGAGATCCTGGTCTTGGTGCCGTTGTCATCCACACAGCGGGTGCAGTCAGCTCCCGAGAGTGCAATGAAGAAGGCAAGGAAGGCCACGAAGATGGAGGTGACGACCAGGGCTCGAGCAGCTTGCAGGTCAGAGGTGAGCTCCAGCAGGGAGTCGTAAGCCTTGCACTGCATCTGCCCCGTGCTCTCGTAGACGCAGTTCATCCACAGCCCTTCCCAGAACACCTGGGCCACCACGATGTTGGAGCCGATGAAGGCCGTCACCTTCCACATGGGCAGGGCACAGGTTAGGATGGAGCCCAGCCAGCCCAGTGCAGCCATCACCAATCCTCCCATCTGCATTGTCATCATCGCCATCAACAGCTCCTGCGGGGACAAGCATGGGTGTCACAGGCACAGCCCACAGCCAGGGACAGCACGGGCTTCATCTGCTGTGTCCTGCTCCCCACAAGGATGGGACTGGCAGCAGGGCAGCATGGGGACATGAGTGACACAGGGACTTGAAAGACGTGGGGACATGAGTGGCATGGGGTGGTGCTGTAGGACAAGCTAGGGACACATGTGGCACTGAGTACCCAGGCCCCAAGCAGGCCAAGGTGCAGGAGTCCCCGTGTGTCACACTGGCCCCTACATTGTCCCCACAGCACAGCGCAGCCTCTGCCATCACCCCTTCCCAGGGCATGGCAAGTGTTAAGGAAGGGATGGCTTTTGGGGAGCAGGAGCAGGAGGGGGCTTGCTGTTCGCATCCCCCAGTGCTCCAGAGTGCAAACTCCCCACCCCACGCTCACCCCATGTCCTGCCCTGATGGCCATCCCCCAGTGCCCACCCCATGTCCCACTCCACCACGAGTGCTCAGCCTCCCTGGCCATAAGCCTCATGCCAGGGGTACAGGCAGGGAAGGCAGCCCCCCACACCGCTCAGCACTGCCTGCTCCCGGTTTGGCTTTGCCCTCACAGCCATCCTACAGTGCCCTTTGGACCCGGGATCTCCTCTCCAGGAGAAAATGGACCTGATCCCAGGTCTGGGGCTCAGCACCTTCTGCGGTACCATCCTGGAGAAGCCCCAGGAGCAGCCCCAAGAGGGCAAAGCCTGGTGAGGGGCTATGGCGTGGCATCCCTGGGAGAGGGGTGGTTGGTATAGGGACACATGCTGGGCACACTGGCAGCTCCACTGTGGTCACGTGTGACTGCTGTGGCCATGGCTCAGCCCACATCCAGCTCAGCCCCTCACGGAGCAGAGTTCACCCATGGGTGCCTATGCTGTGCTTGACAGCTGGGACCAGCCGGGGTTTTATGGCCCTGAGCTCAGCAGGTATCGGTTGTGCCTGGCACACCCTGCAGCTCTTGCCAGAGGTTTCACCATCATTTCCCCTGTCTTGGTTTTGGTTTCTCCGGCCTCTCCTCTCCCGTTTTATCCCCACTCCTTACCCAGCACCTTTTATCCCTCAGGAGCCTGATGGACACTTAACACTGGGACTTTGCATCCCCCGGGCCATGAAAGACTCTTTGGGCCAAAATCAGAGCCCCTCCCCCGTCTCCAGGCAGGCAGGGGCCAGGATGGTGGCACCTTTCCCCAGCCAGTGGGACCTGGCCACACAAGACACCCAAAACAGGGTCTATGACCGCCTGCGTGGGGACAAGTGGCGTCTCCATGGATCCCCAGGGATGCTCGACAGAGCATTGTGCTCACATTTCCACCTGGCCACCGGCACCACAGGGTTACAGGCATATTTTCCACCATTCCCGTGCCCAGTGAAGGGACCGAGGAGCTGGGAGGCCTCCAGCCCTCAGATCCAGATGAGACACCTAGAGCTCGGCGGAGTCACCCCTCGTCCCCACAAGCCCCGAGGTGGGAAGGAAGGATGATCCCAAGCCAGAGCAGCACTTGCCGTGCCGGAAGCGAGATAGGCAAAACAGCCGGCGCTGCCCACGCCGGCCGCGGGGCGCTCCCAGCCGGGGCTGTGCGGCGGCACCGGGGCCAGCGCGCCCCGACCCGCCCCGGCCGGCGCCCGCCACCTTCTTTCTGCTCGGGTAGGAAGATCGCGGCGGGTCGGGCGTGGGACAGGCGTGGGACAGCCCTGACACCCCGTCCGGCGCCGCCAAGGTTTTGTGCCGTGGTAGCAGCCGCTGTCACCCCCGGGGCGGCCCGGGAGGGGAGCGGCCAGGGACGCCAGGGCTGGAACAGGCGGCGGGGATCTCAAGAGGCTCTGAAGAACAGATTTGGGTGATCTCTCAGGAGGACGGGAGCCCAGGGCACAGGAGCGCCGGGCTGTCCCACCACCGAGGCGGGTGCTGGAGAGGGTAAAGGATGGAGAGGGTAAAGAAGACGAGGCACAGCGGGGTCTGAGCAGCTGCCGTTTAATGCGGGAAGGCTGCACACAGGGAGAGACGGCAGCACAGCCAGGGGTACCGTGAGACCGCACTCCCGGCCCCGAGCACCCCACTCTGGGGCGATGGATAGGGTCGGGTCCGGGAGTCGCCCCCCACCACGCGGGGGCACAGCCCCGCTCCGGTCTCGCCTCCCCGACCGGTTTTCCCAGCCCGGCCGCTGCCTTCCCACTCCCAGGATAATGATGCCCCCGCCCTGGGGAGCTGCCGCGAGAAATCACACTCTGTACGGCCGCTCCGAGCCCCGAAAGTAGGTCAAAGTCAAAATTTAGAGAACAGGCAGGTGACAGCCCCTGTTACCCCTCAAGACCCTGCCGGGGTTTGCAGAACCACTACGTCCCTGTGACCACGTGGGACAGGTTCGCTGTCCCTACCAGCACCGACACCGCCACCCACCCCGAGGGACAGACACGTCCCGGGGAGCTTCACGCGGGGAAAGAGAGCCCTGTGCCACCCGTGGGACGGGCTCGTGGGAGCTGTGTCACCACATGGCACACCCCGATACCGGGAGCCAGGAAATGCTCGAGGAGGAGATCAGGTGATGTCTCAGAGAAGATGCCTCAGCTAGATGCTCCGGGGGGAGCAGAACCCCCACCGCGGACAGCCAGGACAGGATCTCTTTGTCCCCTGTCTCAACCGAGATTAAAGAACCGGCTTCAACCCCGGTGGAACAAAGGCAGCTCTGTCTGCCTTCCCTCGCACCGCCCCGGCGCCCGGCCGGTCCCAGCCCAGCCGGGGAGGTTGGGTGTCCCGGGAGGTCCCCGCGCCCTGGAGCGGCCGGGGGGCCCAGGCAGCCGCGGCGGCTCCTACACGTAGTTGCTGGCTGGCAGCGAGCGAGCAGCCGTGAACTTGGCGGAGTAGGGCTTCTCTCCGCGGGGGGGGCAGGTGCAGCACAGGATCCCCCCCCCCAGCAGCAGGAGCGCCGAGGCCGCCCAGCCCACGTAGAGGGACGAGCCCAGGTCCCGCTTCTGCGAGTCAGAGACCAGCGGGTTGTAGAAGTCCTGGATGATGCTGTTGGCTGACCAAGAGATGGGGATGAGGATGAGGATACCGGCGACGATGAAGATGATGCCGGAGAGGATCATGACCTTGGCTTTGGCGGTGTCATCCTCCACACAATTGGTGCATTTGCCGCCGGTGACGGCCAGCAGGGTGCCCAGGATGGCCAGGACGATGGCCACCACCACCATGGCGCGGGCAGCTTGCAGGTCCTGCGGCAGGGCCAGCAGCGAGTCATACACCTTGCACTGCATCTGCCCCGTGCTCTGCACCACGCAGCTCATCCACAGCCCTTCCCAGATGATCTGTGCCACCACGATGTTGTTCCCAACGAAGGCCGTCTCCCGCCACATGGGCAGTGCACAGCAGAGGATGGAGGCCAACCAGCCGATGACTGAGAGGGCAATGCCCAGCACCTGCATCCCCATGGAGGCCATCGCTCGCTGCCTGCTTCCCTGCCCGCCTCCTGCCGCGCAGTGCCGGCTGCCGGGACCATGGCAGGCATTATATGCCTTTGCCGAGGGAGGAGCGCCGCCGCAGCCGCCGGCCTGCTGCTGGCACCGGACGGAGGGGTAGAACCAGTTTCCCGGGATTCTTCCATTTGTATTTCTCCCTGCAGCGATGACACTTAATATCCCGGTTGCTCCCACGGAGGAGGACGCAGGGGACTGGGATCAGGCCACCCAGGTGTAGGAGTGCATGCCATTGCTGTGGGCAGGCAGCACTGGGGTTCAGCCTGGAATGCTAAAGGGGAAGAGCTGGTGCCCAGGCACCAGGATATCTCTGCCATCCCTGCCAGAACCCTCTGCTCCATCACTTGGATGGGGTCCCTCCACGCCTTCATGCCTCAATTTCCCTCCAGCTCATAGTGACTGCTCCAACATCAGCCCAGCCTTTTGGCCCCCCATGGCCCCATGCTGGGGGAGGAGCACATTGTCCCCTCTGGCTGCTGGGCTCCGTGCCCAGCAGGACACAAGCGGCTCTTGTTTGCTCCTTGGCGTCCATACCAGCACTTCCAGCCCTCCATTAGGCCTCAGGCAGGAGGTGCCACCACCCAGACCAACAAACCGGTTGGAGTGGCTGCCAGTTCCCCACGAAGGAGAGACAGCACTGCCTGGGGCAACAGGGGGACAGACCCCAAACCCAGCTCACCTGTGCTCCAGTGCCAAGCCAGGGTTCACACAGCCACCCTCAGCCCCAGCTCTGCCCGTGTCCCACTGCCTGCGTGGTGGGGTTAGGTGGGTTGGGGCTGTGAGGGGCAGATGTGGCCTCGAGCTGTCCCAGAGCCATACCCACTGATCCCACTGATCATACCCAGGGCCACACAGCCACACCCACTGATCCCTGCGCTGATGCCAATACCAATGCCAATACTGATGCCATACGGATGCTGACCTGTCCTCTTTTAATCCATGACTCCCACACAGGCTCCCTCCCTGCTCCCTCCAAGCCCCTGCACAGGCACAGCACAACATGAGACAGACGCCACAGACAGACAGACATTGCACTGTTTCATCACCCTAGCTTTAATCCTGGGCCCCTGGAAAAGATAAGAGGAACTGAGATAATCTTAGATTTCCTGAGCACTGGGGTTACCATCCCAATCCAACCATTTGTGCTTATTGCTTGGTGTGATGGACTCTGGAGTTGCTACTGCTCATGCCAGGATGTCCCTGGGCATCATGTCCCAGTGTGGTGGGACAAGCCTGGTGGCCCATGCACTGCGCTGCCAGGAGGATGCCTGGGGACATGTCTCACAGCAGACCCCAGCCTAAGGAGATGGTCATGGTCCTGCCTGCCTGACTTGTGCCAGTGGAGCTGCCCAGGCTCCGTCCCTCTGTCCTGCTGGAATGCTCGCATTGCTGACATACCAGTGTGTCCACCCTGTAGCCAGAACCTTGTGGTCAAGGACTCCCTTTAATCTACAAGGCTCTGGAGCATCCCCGCCGGGGCCAGACTCTGCCTGAGGCTTTCACCTCCCAGCCGGCTGCTGTAACCACCGCATTATTTGGGGTTGGAGAGAGGCACACGCCCAAGTGTGTGTGTGGCTCACAGCGGCCGTGTCCCCGCAGGCACGTGGGGACATGTCTCTGGGCTGGGGACAAATGGCAAGGTGGGGACAGGGATTCCCCCGCGCGTGGAGCATCAAAGCTTGAGCTGCTCATACTCCCCCTCGGAGGTAGAGCAGGCGCCAGCACAGCCTCTGACAGCCAATGAACTGTAATTAATGCTGGAACGTGACAAATATTCCACCTGGCAGCTGCCACGCAGGGGCAGCCCCTGTGCCCTTCCCCACATTCCCAAGTGACACACCCACCCGGACAGCACTGCCAGCCCCGTGTCCCCAACACTGCCAGACAGCAGGACCGTCAGACACCAGCTTGTCATGGAGGAGCAGCAGCCAACCCCAGAGCCCTTGGAGCCTGAGCATGGTGGTGCAGCACAGGGGGGACCACCAAGCACCTCAGGACATGCCATCCAGGACAACCACTCCATGGACACCAGCCCCACACGGACACCAGCCCCACAGCCCTGTCCCAATGCTCATTCCCAGTGCATCCTGTAGGACCCCAGTCCCAGATTTTCCCCAATGTCACCTGCAAGGAGCCATGGCACAGGCACATGTCCTGGTGGGAACCACAGCCCAGTTGCTCAGCAGGAAGCTCCTCCACCCCAAAACAGGCTGCTCAACACATTCAACCCATCCTGAGCCTTCACCACCCAGAACTTGCCCCAGCACCCACTCAGGTATGGATGCCTTGCCCCAAATGCAGTGGGATTTGAAGGACATGCAGGAGCCTGGGTTCCCATCCCTGTTATGCTGCACTAAGAGGGTTTGTGAGGGCAGAGCTCCCGTTCTGGCACATCCATCAGGAAATACCTTCTGACACTTTTCCTGGGTTCACCAGCATTGGGACACATTGCAGCCCGTCAGCTGGGCAGTGAGGCCATTCCCAGGCACAAAGGTGACATTAAACGTAGTGTCACCACAATGCCAGGCACTGCTGGGTGCACAGCAGAGGCTGTGTTACCATGGCCTTGTTCAGGGTGGAGGAAACCCTGCAGGGAGAGGGCTTGGGGCATGAATCTCCTGCCAAAAAGGTCTTGGGGACATCCTCACCCAAGACATGGGTGTCAGTCCCACCTCACATACATCTCACATACACCACTGAGGAGGGGAGAGCCCCTCATCCCCCAGGACCCACATATGGACCCACCAACCTGGCTACCTCAAGGTCCCAAAGAGGCAGGTGAGACTTGCCACCAAACGATGATCCACCAGGATCTCTGACTTCACATCTGCCAAGCAAGGTACAGCCAACAACCCTCCCACTCAGCCTCTGAGGAGTGGGGCAGCTTCTCCCCGCTGGAGGCCGAGGATTAGTTACCAGCAGCCCAGAGACTGAATGTTCCCAAAAAACATCCTTGCTCAACATAAATCCCTCCGACCGGCTCAAATATGCAGAGTCAGGTTGTTTACTGCTACGGGAAAGCAAAGTCTAATCAGGAGGGGAGCTGCACGCCGGCACCTGCGGGGTCCCTGCAGGTCCCCAGCAGGGAGAGAAGGGACCTTCGGCCTGAAGTCGCTCTGAAACTCAAAACTCTGTCCAGTTTCTATGCAACAAGTGGCTCCCAACAGGGAAAACACCCCTAAGCACTGCCAAGGTGGTTGGCAAAGCTTTGGGGGAGATGGTGGATCAGGAAGGGGGTCACGGGCCGGGCAATGGGAGCGTCCCCACCGGCGATGCTCGGAGGAAGCGGGATGCCACGGCAAAGCCCTGGGGAAGACGATTGGATCTGTCGGCGTGGGGATGCCCCAGGCATGGTTCAGCATCCCGCAGCAAGCCACCAGCCCCCTGACACATCCTGCTGGTCCACGTCCCCCGCCGCCCCCAGCCCCCGTGTGCCGCAGCCACCTCCCTGCCCCGCCGGCAGACAGAGCTGCCATTGATGCTCGGAGCCGCCTCACCTGCTCCCGCCGCGCCGAAGGGGCTCCAACAATGGGCTGCCTGTGTGCCCTGGCCGGGGCAGAGCCAGCAGCCCCGCGCCTGAAATATAAGCAGCCGAGGCGGCATTTACCGCCCCGGCCCCGCTCCCCCGGGGGAAAAAGCGCCGGCACTCCCGACCGCAGCGGCGGGGAACACCCCAACCCCGCCGCACACGTGAGTGGGACGCGGCCCCGCGGCGCCCGGGGCGGTTTCTGCCGTCACCTCCTGCGCACCCCCGGGGTGCTGCCGGGTGCCGGTTGCATGGATGGGGGATGCTGCAGTGGGTGTCCCCCCTGTCAGCGCAGGTGTTCTTCCTTTGGAGCCACCAAAACGGTGATGCTCCCGTGACCTTTGGGTCTGACATTTGTTTGGGGTCTCTGCATCACAGTGGAGCAAATCTGTCACCACAGAGTTCCTGCAGCCACCACACTTCGTCCCCATCCCGAGGGACTTGGATACTCCTCATCCCTCCCTAGCTGTGCAGAAGTGCAGAGGGACTGCACCGGGGAGGGAGATGCAGCAGTTGGGATGGGGGTGCTCTCAGGAATCCCCCAGGGACGCTGGCCCTGCTCAGCTCCTCAGTAAACACTAGTGAGCTGGTTTGCTCACCACAAGAATGTGTCCTGCCAGGGGTGACCGGCACCCCGAAACCCCGGTGATTTGCCCCTTCCTCCATCGTGAGTCAGGCGGTGGCAGCTGCCCCAGGCCGGCACGACACTGGACACAGCCTGTACTTTGGGCAATTTGGGATGACAAAGTGGGGACGCCGCGTGTGGGGCTCTGATTGCAGGGTCGGGGGCTGTGGTGTTTCACTGCCCTGTCCCACCCCAGCTCTGCCCCAGTAGCTCCTATCCCACATACCTGCATCGAGTATCCCATTCTTCTGCTGTCCCGCAGCCCTGCCTGGAATATCCTCCTTGTCCCATTTCCCTATCCAGGGGTATCCCTCTCTCCTACCTCCCACTCCTGTGTGTGTTATCTCCCCTGCCCCATGCCCTGCTGTTGAGTATTCCCATTGTCTGACAGACCTGGCGATATAGCCCTGCCCCTATTCCTGTGCCCCACAGCCCTGTCTGGGGTGCCAACCTCCTTCCCCAGAGCCCTGTCTGGGGTATAACCCTACTCCAAAGCCTTGCTTGGGGCATCCCCACACCCTGCAGCCCTGCCTGGGGTCCCCTCCTGCTCCAGAGCCCTGCCAGGGGAACCCCTGCCCACAGCCCTGCAGCCTCATGTGCACTGGGGGAGGGTGTGTATGTGTGCACCTGTACCACCACCTGTTCACCTCTGCCTCTGTGTCAGTCTCTGTATGTGTGAGTCTGAGTCTGCCTGTGAGTCTGTACGTGTGTCTGTCTGAACCTGTCTGTGTGTCCGTGAGTCTGTGTGTGTCTGTGTGTCTGTGAATCTGTTGGTGAGTCTCTGTGTATCTGTCAATCAATATGTGAATGTCTGTTTGTCTCCATGTGTCTGTGTGTCTGTGTGTCCGAGTCTGTCGCTGTGTGTCCGTATGGCTACGTGTCCATGTGTTTCTGTGTGCGGCTGCATGCCAGGGCGCTGCTGCCAGCAGAGGGTGTGTGGGGGGTGTGTGTGTGAGTGTGTACCTGTGTGTGTGTGTGTCTGTGTGTGTGTGTGCCTGTACTTGTGTGTGTGTGTCTGTGGTGTCTGTGTGTGTGTATGTCTGTGTGCGTGTGTGTACCTGTCTCTGTGTGTCTGTGTGTGTGTGTGTGCCTGTACTTGTCTGTGTGTCTGTGTCTGTGTGTGTGTGTGTGTGTGTCTGTGTCTGTGTGTCTGTGGCTGTGTGTCTGTGTGTCTGTGTCTGTGTACCTCTGTCTGTGTGTCTGTGTGTGTGTGTACCTCTGTGTGTCTGTGTGTGTGTGTCTGTGTCTGTGTACCTCTGTCTGTGTGTCTGTGTGTCTGTGTACCTCTGTGTGTCTGTGTGTCTGTGTCTGTGTCTGTGTGTGTGTTGACCTGCGCCTGTGCACTCCCGCACCCTGGGGCCGTGGGCACTCCCCTGCCTGCACACATGGGGCCCTGTGACAGCACTGGACCGTGGGCAGCCACCCCGAGGTGCCCCCGAGGGCTAGGACCCCCAGCGCCCCCAGCAACAAGAGCACAGAACCCTGGGGGCTGCTTGCACGGGCTGGGTCAGCCCTTGGTATCCCCAGCTGGCTGTGGGGATTTTTGGTGCCCTCAGGGGGATGATCACGGTACAGTGGGGGAGCAGAAGCTCACCCAGCCAAGTACAGGGTATTTTGGGGATGTCGTGGGTTGGCAGAGGCTGGATATGGGGGTATTGGGGTGTCACAGCATGGTGGAGGTCAGACATGGAGTGCTGCAGGGGGCTGGAAGGCAAGCAGCGTGGATATGGGGTGCTGGGGTGACATGGGGTGACAACAGCTGACCCAGATATATATTGGGTATCAGGGTGCTGTGGGGTGACCCCGCTGGCTATAGGGGTTCAGAGTGCTGCAGGGCAGTAGAAGGTGCCACCTGTGTAGTGCCCAAATCCAAGCCCTCTGGCTATGGGGTGTTGGGATACTGTGTGGGCAAACAACGCCAACCCCTCTGGCTGTGGGATGTCAGGGTACTGTGGGGTACAGCCAGGCAGCTGCAGGGCTCCTCCCCCCACCCCCCATCCCAGCTGCACGGCACCAGCTGCCAGCATCCCACCGCGCTCTTGAGTAGTTAATAAGTTGTAGAGGAGATTTTTGGAGCAGACAGGGAACAGGTAGGAGCAAGCCTGTGTCCAGCAACCACATTCCTGGGGGAGGGGGACTGGAAGCACTGGCACTACCCCCGGCATGCAAGGCTGAAGGGGGAAACATGCACCCCACAGCCATGAGGCTGTTGCTGCCAGGTCTGAAAGGATTGCTCATGCCTTGGGATATTTTTCCCTTTGCTGGGTGCCAGCTCAGGTTGTCAGGGTGATGCTGCCGGGGTGGTTACGTGCCTTATCTGCTTCCTTCAAGGTCACAAGACTTGTGCAGGATGAGTAAAGATATTTATCAGTCAGTCAGAGGATCTCCGAGAGTGCTCCCAGCCCAGCAGGGTGGGAACAGGAGGGGCCGGGAGGGGTTCCTGCTGGGCCGGGAGCACCCGCAGGTCCCCTGGAGCAGTGACACAAACCTCATAGCATGGCAGAGGGGTTGCACTTTGCACGGTGATGCAAAGGTGCCCAACGCTCACTGAACCCCAGTTAAACGTGAGCACTGACAACAAATCAACAAACCCTGACCTGCCACATTTCCTCCATGAGGGAAAGGTGAACCCTTGGGATTTCCAGGTCCACAGAAGGGCTTTGGTGGGAATGAGCATGGTGGTAGTGCTTCCCGATACCCATCGGCCGAAACCAGGGGATGGCTGTGGCAGGTGGCGTTTCTCCTCCTCCCGCCCTTCTCTGGTTACCCGGCGCCATCTCTGCAAACAAAGGGGAGGGTGTGGGACACAGGTGACGGTGACGGAGGAGCAGAGAGGAGCGTCCAGCAGCCAGCACTGAAACCCCACCCCGGGGCCAGGCCATATAAATAGCACTGCGCACAGGTGTAAGCCGATCCCCCGGCTGCGAGCGGCGGCGGGTGGCGGCGAAGGTCTCGGTCTGTGGGTTCTTCTCTGCCATTGCCTGCAGCGCGTCACTGAACCATCCACCATGTCGATGGGGCTGGAGATCGGCGGCGTGGCCTTGTCCGTGCTGGGTTGGTTGTGCAGCATCATCTGCTGCGCGTTGCCCATGTGGAAGGTGTCGGCCTTCATCGGCAACAACATCGTGACGGCCCAGATCCTCTGGGAAGGGCTGTGGATGAGCTGCGTGGTGCAGAGCACGGGGCAGATGCAGTGCAAGGTCTACGACTCCATGCTGGCGCTCCCGCAGGACCTGCAAGCCGCCCGCGCCCTGCTGGTGGTGGCCATCATCTTGGCCGTCCTGGGCTTAATGGTGGCCATCGTGGGTGCCCAGTGCACCCGCTGCGTGGAGGATGAGAGCACCAAAGCCAAGATCACCATCGTCTCCGGTGTCATCTTCCTCCTCTCTGGTGTCATGACCCTCATCCCTGTCTGCTGGTCGGCCAACACCATCATCCGGGATTTCTACAACCCACTGGTGATTGAAGCGCAGAAGCGGGAGCTGGGCACTTCGCTCTACGTAGGCTGGGCGGCCTCCGCACTCCTGCTGCTTGGGGGGGGGCTGCTCTGCTGCTCCTGCCCCCCCAAAGACGACAGGTACCCCACGGGCAAGGTGGCCTACTCCGCCCCACGCTCCGCTGTCACTAGCTACGACAAGAGGAACTATGTCTGAGCACCCCCAGGGTCCCCCGGCACCCCTCGATATCCCCCACCCCACCCACCCACCCCGGGACCCTCATTGCCCTCCGTGGGGCCCGGGGGCGGCAGCGCCCGGGCGGGGGGGGGCGCGAAGGAGGGGACGGGGACAGCCGCGGGGTCAGGGCCGGGCTGTGTAAATAGAGACAGTTTCGGTTAAACACGAGGCAGTTTCGGGTCGGCGGGAGAAGCGGCACCCGGCGAGGTCCTGCCATGCCGATGGGGCAGGATGGGGACGGGATGGGGACGGTGTCCCTCTGCTGTGACCCTCCATCGCTGCTGGCCCGGCACCGTCTGTCCCTGTTACGCGTGGTCTGTACCGGTTACATTTGTCAATAAACGTGTCCTGTTTTGGTACCCGAGTGTCCTTGAGATGTGCGGCACGATCGAGGTGGGCACAGGGAAGGGGAACACGGCGGTCCAGCCCCCAAGACACCCCACACAGCCTGCTACGGTGGCACCCGAGTGGCACCCGGCTGGGGACAGAGGGCTCCGCCGCAGCGCGCCAGGCGTCCCTGCTCGGGGTGGGGACCCGTCGTCCCCCTGCATTCCAGGGGCAGCTCCCCGGGAACGGTCGGGGCAGGAAGCAGCGGAGGAGCCGCTGGATGCCGTAGGGACACTCCCTACCCGCAGTCCAAAGTCTGGGGCCGCCGGGGGAGCCGCGAGGCGCTTCCCTCGCCTGAGAGCCGCGCTGGGGCGAGGCCGCCCTGCTCGGCCGCTCCCTCCCGCCCGCCGCCACGCTCCAGCGGGCAGGGACAAAGGGGCAAGAGCCGCCGCAGGAGCGCAGAGCCAGTCCTGGGGAAAGCGAGGCCGGGGGCGGCGAGTGCGGGGCTGAGCCGGCCGGTCCCGCTGTGCCTGCGGGCGACAGCGGGCGGAAGAGCCCTGCGGAACCCCCGCCACTTGCAAGGAGCCGGCCCGCCCGGCTCACTTGCCCCGTTGCCCGCTCCGGTGCCCGCGGGGGCAGCAGCGGGAGCGGCCCCGCCGTGACCCTCCCCGTGCGCGCTGCCGCCGTCCTGCCGCGGGGGGGCGCCCGCCGCCGGCGGGGCGATCCGCGCACGCGTCGTCACGGCCCGCGCGCCGGCGCCGCCGCCGCCCGCCGCCGCCGCCGCCATGATGCTCCGCCGGCTGCCCCGCGCCCCCGCCCCGCCGCCCCTCCCGCGCTCCCTCCCGCAGCCCGCCGCCGCTGCCGCCCGCTCCGTGGCCACGTAAGGGTCCGGCCGCGCGCGGGGTGGGGCGGGGGCGGTGGGAGCTGTCCCGGGGGGGGAAATCCCGCGAGCAGGGGCGTGGCCGTCACAATGGAGCTGGCCACGCCTCCCTCGAGCCACGCCCCTTGCATCGAGGTTCCTCACGCGGGCTTGACCACGCCCCCTACCCGCCTGCCCTTGGCCCAGCCCTGGCCGCGCTCTCACAGAAAGCCAGGCTGGGCCAGGCAGGAGGGGACCACAGAGGGGCACTGGTGCCACCTCCCCTGCTCAGGCAGGGCCATCCCAGAGCACAGGGCACAGCACTGTGTGCACAGGGCTCTGGAGTATCCCAGCCCAGGGAGACTCCAGCCCCTCCCTGGGCAGCCTGTTCAGGGCTGGGCACTGCCCAGGGCAGCAGTTCTGCCTCCTGGGCAGGGGCAGTTCCTGGGCTCAGGCCCTGCCCGTGGCTCTGGTGCCACTGCTGGGCCCCGGAGCAGAGCCTGGGCCCTGCTCTGCCCTCCCTGCACACAGGGACAGCCAGGCCTGAGGGCCCCTCTCAGCTGGGGCTCCTCTCCAGGCTGAGCAGCCCCAGCTCCCTCAGCCTTTCCTGGGCACAGAGATGCTCCAGGCCCTCCTCATCCTCACAGCCTGAGTTGGCCCGGCTCCAGGAGCTCCATGTCTCCCTTTTCCTGAGGAGCCCAGGACTGGACACAATACTCCAAATGTGCCGCACCAGGGCTGGGCAGAGGGGCAAGGCTCACTTCCCCTCTGGCCATACCCCATTCCTGCCTCCTGCAGTGCAGTGCCCCTGACCCATGTGGAGGTAGAGGGTCACAAGGATCGACCACCCCTCATCCTGCTCCATGGCCTCTTTGGCAGCCACAGCAACTTCCAGACAGTGGCCAAGACACTGGTGCGCCGTGGTAGCGGCAAGGTGAGACTCAGGGGTGGGGGGAGGCGCAGCACACAGGGAGGGGTCCGGGGTCATGTTGGGCAGTGCCTGTGGTGACATGCTGCTCCTGCCCAGGCAGGTGCTGACATTGGATGCCCGGAACCACGGCAGCAGCCCCCACAGCCCCGTGATGACATATGAAGCAATGAGCCTGGACGTGCAGCACCTCCTGAGCCGCCTGGGCATCACCAAGTGCATCCTTGTGGGACACAGCATGGGGGGCAAGACGGCCATGACGCTGGCCTTGCAGCGGGTCAGCAGGCACCGGGGTGGGAGTGGGGTCACAGGCTCAGGAAGTTCCAGGGGGGGCTGTAGGAAGGGGATGGTACCTTCTGAGACTGTTCACCATGGCCAGCCTTCCCCCAGCTCCACAGGGACTTGTCTGTATCAGGGTAGGTGGTGTAAGCCAGGCTACAGGAGCAGGAGCAAAATCTTTGTCCACCAGCCCATGCTCTGCCCTGTCCCTCCAGCACCAATTGTGAGGGAGCTTGGAGATCTATGCCGAGCACGACGACTCTGGGAAGGGCACATGGAGGTCACTGCTGAGACAGGAGGGAGCAAAGAGCCTCCAGGGAATCTGTCTGGGAGTGGAGCCCTGTGTCCACTCCCTCTGGGGAGATCTTGGGAGATCCTGGCATCTGATCTGCCCTGCTTGTGTCTCCAGCCAGACCTGGTGGAGCGCCTCATCTCCGTAGACGTTGGTCCTGGCTCAACCGCCCCTGTGTCCGAATTCTCTGCCTACATCTCAGCCATGAAGGAGGTGAAGGTCCCGGCGGGGCTGTCCCGCTCAGCAGCACGCCAGCTGGCAGATGACCAGCTGCAGCCCGTGGTCAAGGTAGGAAATCCCGTGGGAGATGGGGAGGAGGGAGGGTGCCAGGACATCCTGTTTTGTTGCTCTAACAAGAATGATCCCCTTCCACGTCAGCTCCCACAGCTGAGACAGTTCCTCCTCACCAACCTGGTGGAGGTGGAAGGCTGCTACATGTGGCGGGTGAACCTGGAGGCTATTTCCCGGCACCTGGCAGATCTCATGAACTTCCCTGTCTTCCACAAGCCATATCCTGGTCCTGCACTCTTCTTGGGAGGGTCCGACTCGCCCTATATCAGGTGAGACTGGAGAGAAGTGGTTCCAGGTCTGTGGTTTGACCTTTTGTGCTCTTTGCAGCTGCCAAGAGTGGGAGGAGCCCCGGGATGGGGAAGGTCCTGAGCAAGGGCTGTTCCTCCAGCAGCCAGTGACATCAACATGCTGGAGCGAGGGGGAACCTGGGGGCCCCCTGAGCTTTCCCAGCAGGAAAGGAGTCATATCTGGGATCATCCTCTGCTTGGGGAGGGTGAGGGAAGACACCAGGAGGGATCTCTGATCATGGCATGTTCCCTTGTCCTGCAGCTCCAGAGACTACCCAGAGATCCAGCGTCTCTTCCCCAAGGCAGAGATCCAGTACATTAAAGGTGCAGGCCATGTAGTCCATCAGGATAAATTTGAAGAATTCATCACTGCTGTCCTCAATTTTCTGCCACAGCTGTAGCACTGGGGACCAGGGTTTCTGCAAGGACCATGTGGGTCCTGAGGAGCTCTGGACAGTGATGCAGGGCTCGGGCTCTGAGGATGGGCTCAGCTGGAACTGGCTGCCTTACTGCAGTCTGATCCTACCTGCAAGACCTTCTCCCATCCTGGTTCTCCTGCAGCCAGAGCAGAGAGGCACCTGCATCCTGCTGTGATCTCCTGCCACCTCTAAGGGACATGGGGTGCTACTGGCTCAGGACACTGTCCTGCATGCACAGGTGTGTCAGGCACACAGAGGGGGCAGGAGAACCCTCCTGTTTTCCTGCTGCCAGACCCTTCCATGGATCTGGCTGTGACTTTGCAGAATGTGCAATAAAGCTGAATCCATGCCAAGGCAGAACAGGGGTTGGATGTGGCCATGGTGGGCAGAGCATGTGTGGGGGCACAGGATGGGGTTCTTAGATGGCAGCAGGGATGCTGGTAGGAGATGACAGCTGGACTGGGCCCTAATGTGACAAGCTGCGGGAGCAGTACACATGAGACACGGGTTTGAGGATCTTCCTTGGCTTCTCCAGGGGAAATTTCATCCTTGCCCTATGCCTGGGGCAGTGTAAGGATTGGGGAGTGGGGGAATCTGCCTCCTGAGCAAGGAGCATGTTTGTCCAGGCTGTCCAAAAGGCAGGCGTCACTTCACCCCTGAGCTCCTGACAATTTCTTCCCTCCCACCTGCTCTGCATCCTCTCAAGGCAGCATAACACCCACCAACCATGGGCTGGAGGCAGGGGAGCAGGGTGTCTGCTGCAAAATTGCCTTTATTGGACAACTGGTAAAGCCAGGGACAGGGCAGAAGTGACTATGGGGGTGACAGATCATCTCTGTCACAACTTGGGACACGCTGTGTGAGCGGAGAGTAGAGAGAGACACTAACCATCTCTGCTTTTGCTGCTCCAGAGCCATGTGTCTGCTGCTCCCTGGAATGAGTCTGCTTAATTTGGGGTTTGGAGACCCCAAAAGGGAGGGAGGACAGAAGACTGAGGATGTTTTATTCCAGGTCTGGCTGTAGTTGCCTAGCAGAGTGGGCACCAGGGACTGCTTTGGAGATTTGTTGTGTTTCTGCAGAGCTCTCCTCTCCTCTCCTCTCCTCTCCTCTCCTCTCCTCTCCTCTCCTCTCCTCTCTCCTCTCCTCTCCTCTCCTCTCCTCTCCTCTCCTCTCCTCTCCTCTCCTCTCCTCTCCTCTCCTCTCCTCTCCTCTCCTCTCCTCTCCTCTCCTCTCCTCTCCTCTCCTCTCCTCTCCTCTCCTCTCCTCTCCTCTCCTCTCCTCTCCTCTCCTCTCCTCTCCTCTCCTCTCCTCTCCTCTCCTCTCCTCTCCTCTCCTCTCCTCTCCTCTCCTCTCCTCTCCTCTCCTCTCCTCTCCTCTCCTCTCCTCTCCTCTCCTCTCCTCTCCTCTCCTCTCCTCTCCTCTCCTCTCCTCTCCTCTCCTCTCCTCTCCTGTTTTCTACAATATCACCCTCAAATTAAAACACTTTTGCTCTCCGTGTATTATTTTTTTTCCTGTGAAGAATGTCAGACAAATAACTCCAGAGTCACAAATTAGTTCCTTGGGTGCCACCAGCCAGCTGGGGGTGGGGTCTGGCCCCAGCTATCAGCACACAAGACCTTTGGACTAAGCCATGACCTCTGGAGCCCAGAATCAGTGGGGGATTTCTCCCCACACCTTCCTGTTGGCCAGGTACCAGGTTTGGGGCACAGACAGAAGGCAGTTGCAAGGTAAAGAGTCTCACCATGGCAGGAGATCAGCAGCCTGAGAAGATGAAGAGCTTTCAGAACATTGTAGTCCATTCTTGTGATGGCATCTGCTGAGGGAGCATAGGGCAGCATTGTTGGACCTGGGGTGAGAGAGACAGCAGGGAGGAATGAGAGCAGTTCTGTTCCTGCATGGGAAGGGTACAGGGAATTCAAGAGACATCCCAGGGGCATGTCCAGGCATGTGTCTGCTGGCACAAGGGATGCCATGGGCTGCACTAACTCACTGGGCTCTATGCCTGTCAAGTGTTAGGGTGCTGATGCCTCCAGAGATCCAGCTGACTCCCCAGGCAAAACCAGCCCCCTTTTTGACAGCCTGCTCCCAAGGAGCCTGCCAAGAAACAACCTGTCCTGGTCTGAGCTCTGCTCCAAGCAGGACGTCTGATCCTTGGCACAACTGCAGTTAACCACAAACCCCACCTTTAGGAAAACCTCTGTGGCTGTTGCAGGCATGGCTTTGAAACTGCTCTATCAGGCATTGGGTAGAAATAGAGCCTGTTGATGACCTGCAGGACATGGTATCTGGGGTGACAGAAGATGTCAAGTGTGACTTCACTGGTGTCCCTCACTGCAACAGTGATTAATGCTGAGTGCCAGACCAGGAGACTGGGGCATCTTTTCCAAGATCATTCTATTTGGCCCACCTGACCAACAGCACAGAAAAAGGACAGGGCATCCTAAGGAAGACACAAGTGATGTGAATATTTTCTTCAAGCCTCTGCTCTGGTGTTCTCCCAGCTGCCATGCTAGCATGGCCTGGAACCATCTGAGACCCAGCAGGAGAAGCCAATTTCCCCGGCAGTGGTTGGCGGGGGAGATAAATCTGGCAGGAGGAGTGCAGGCAGAGCCGCGGGAGGGTGGGGGTGGGAGCTCCGCCTCCAGGGAGCACCAGGGAAGGCGGTCACAAAGCTCTGGCCCTGGTGCTGCTACGAGGGATCTGCGGGTGACCTGAACAGTAGTGGGGTTCTCTGCAGTAAAGGCTGGACTCAATGACCTCAAAGGTCTTTTCCAATCTAACTTATTCTGTGATCTCCTGCCCTGCTCCTTGGTCGGCAGGCCCCTGGCTCCCTTCAGCCCATGCCTGCTCCATCAGGGTGGCCGGGCTATACTCCAGCCCTCCTCTCATCTACCCTGCCCACAGCATGCGGGCTCCTCCTGGCCCTGATGTCGCACTACTTACTCAGGGAGCACTGCCGGGTCCCGTGCTGGCCCTGGACACCAATGGGGACTAAGGGGGCACCTCAGTGTCAGGAAAGGCCAGTGGCACAGTAGAGGGCCCTGCAAGCAGAAAGCCCTCAGTTACACTGGGAAGTGCCTGCAGCAAGAGGGGCTGTTGCAGGGCAGGGCCCCTCGGGGGCCCCTGTTCAGGCCCAAGGGGGACAGCCACCCCCACGAGCTCTGTCATCACAGGGTGGCAAGGGGGTGTCAGGGTAGTGATACCCAACTGCCCCTTGCCTTTGAGCCTCAGACACTCCCCAGGGCTGGACCCTACTCCAGCATCCCACTGGAGACTCTGGACAGGAGCAGACCACAGCCCTTCATCTCTCACCTGAGTCAGCTCAGACCCAGCTGCTCCACCATCCTGAGGCTGTCACTGAAGATCTGGCTGGCCTTGGTGCCCTTTCTGAAGCACAGTGTTGTGGAGCCAAGCCTTATCCACATGCATTTGCATTGGTCCTGAACCTCTTCCACCTGACCAAGGCTCAGAACCCCTGGGGTCAGCAGGCTGTCCAGCACCCCAGAGATCACTGGGTTGCTCACATGCTCCACAAAGTCTTTCTGCACATTCTGGAGCAGCTCCTCTTCAGGATCTGCCCTATAGCTCCAGCTGCCCCACCACTCCCTCCAGGTGCTGCCTCCTCCCTGTCACCTCTCTACCTGCTCCCCCTGCCCTATTGCCAACCCAGGGTGCTGCTCCCTCCTTCATTTTCCAGCCCAGAGGTTTTTCCTGCCATCACTTGCCTCCCCCTTTTCCCACACATTTTTCCCAGGGAAATTGCCCAAAGCAATGCATTTGCAAAGATTCAACATCTGTGGGACAAGGAGGAAGAGGTGCCCTGCACCTCTCAGAGGCAGGCCTGGGACAGCTCTGCTCACAGCTGGCACCAGGCAGGGATGGTTGTCCTCTGTCGAGGACCAACATCCCTTTGTCCACACCCCCAAACCCTCCAGACCTGTCTGGGGCTGAGCTCAGCTCATCCTTTCCAGGGGCTGTACAGAGACACTGCCTCAGGCAGCAACACTTTGTGCTGGCAGTTGGGAACACTGGAACAGCTGCCCAGAGAGGCCGTGGGGTTTCCCTCTCTGGGGACACTCCAAACCCACCCAGACGCCTTCCTGTCACCTGCTCTGGGTGACCCTGCCTCGGGTTGGACTGGGTGATCTCCACAGGGCCCTTCCAGCCCCAACTACTCTGTGATGCAGCCCGCAGGATCCTGGAATGTAAAACCAAGGCTGTGAGAAAGCCTGAGATTGCCCCTAATCACATTAGCGGGGCTGGTCCGGGCAGGCTGAGCATGTGAAAGGCAGAAGTAACGCCAAAGCTCGGGAAGTGCAGGCATGAGGCGAGGGGCAGAAGCCATCCAGCCCCGGGGGAGGCACATCCAGGCAGAGAGAAGCAGCCGCTGCCAGAGGCTGAGCGGGGCGATAGAACGGGGAGGCCTCACGATCTCTTGACCATTCAGGGGACTTCCGTAGAACGCGAGGCCTGGCCCGGAGGCAGCGACCCCGCACCATCCTGCCCCGGCAGAGGCACCGGAGGCGGCCCCGCCCCACCGATGCCCCGGGATTTTTCCCGCGGGCGCTGCCCGGGACCGCTCGGGCCGCCCTGGGCCCAGCCGGGCTGACGGGGCCGTCGTCACCGGGCAGTCACGTGACGGGACGGCCCAGCCACCCCCCCGCTTCCGCCGCCCGCCCTTTCTGAGGCACGGCGCTGTGCGGCCGCCGATTGGCTGCGGCGGGACGCGCTGTGATTTCTCATTGGCCGTCGGCCGACGGGCAGCGCCCCCTCTTGTGTCACGGGATAGGCCTGGCGGGATGGCGAG
This sequence comes from Vidua chalybeata, assembly GCF_026979565.1. Taxonomy (NCBI): domain Eukaryota; kingdom Metazoa; phylum Chordata; class Aves; order Passeriformes; family Viduidae; genus Vidua; species Vidua chalybeata. The sequence continues at coordinate 678,195 of NC_071549.1, read as the reverse complement.
TGGGCGTGGCCCGACGACCGGCGGCGCTGGGCGGGGACGCGTTCTCTCTGCTGATTGGTCAGTGGCGCCGGCGGTGCCGGGCGCTGATTGGCCGGGGCGCGCGGGCCGGCGGGGGGGGCCGGGCGGGAGTTGCACGCGGCAGAGGCGGGAGCGGCGCGGCCGGAGCCGGGCGGGACCCGCCGGGACAGGTGAGGCCGGGGCTGCCCGGGACTCTCCGCCCCCGCTCCCCTCCCGCCGCCCTGGCACCCAGCGCCGCTCCTCGGGCCGCCGCCCACCGCGGCCCCGCTCCTTCTCCCCGCCGCCCGGTGAGCGCGGCCTCCCCGGGGCCTGTCCGTGAGGGGCGGCACCGCCCGGTGGCAGCGGCGCTGAGGCGGCGGCGGCCCTGCGGGCCGGGCTGCACCGGAGGTTCCGCGGTGTCGCAGTCAGACCGAGGAACGGGGCGCGGAGCTCCCACCGGGGCCGGCCCTGTCCGCTCCGGCCCTTCCCCGGGCCGAGCTGCGGGCGCGGCTCGCCTGCCTCTCCTGTCCACCCGCGCTGGGGCCGTGCCGATCCCGCCTGGAGGTGCCTGGCGGGTGGGAGATTCTTGTGCCACAGCGGTCCGGAGTAGCGGCACGGAGCTGGTTCTTTTCGCATGCGGTGGGTTTGCCCGGTGCCCCCCTGGAGGCCGCATACGGCTGTGTTTGGGGCAGGTGCCTCCCCTCCGTGTTGGGTCGGAGCTGGTTGTGTGCTGGTTTGGAACTGAGGCTGGCTGGAGTTTGGTGTGGATATGGTGATGCAGGTTTGACATTTATTTAGAACCCCCTCTGCTGTGTTGTAAACACTGGCTTCCCTAAAGCAGCTGATGTGATGCCTTTGGGGTTTCCTGCTGAATTAACTGAAGTGGAATGAACTCTAAATAATCCATGGTAAATTGGAGAATCCTGGAACGTTATTGGGCATGTTATGTTAGCTGTCTCATAAGGATCCTGATGGTGATTTTGGCAATGACTTGAAGGAAGCTGACAGGTAAAAGCTGAGGAACTGCATGAGCAACTCAGAGTGCTGAGTAAAAAATGGGAAATGAGAATCCGACACTGTGGCCTGGTTAGTTTGGCAGTGGACTTTGGGGAGACCACATGTGTTTTACCAGAAAAAGGAAACTTCAGGAAGAGTCTGAAATGGGAACAGAGAAGCAAGGGAGGGACAAGTGGGATCTGTCCTGGGAAGCAGGAATTTTTGCCTGGGTTCATGAATGTACTGAACACAGGGAGCTAGGCTGGAGGTGGTCTTTGGTACCTCACTGAGGAGGAGGAGAGGGAGTGTTAGCTCAGCTGCCACACTGGTGCAAAAGCTGCTGTGCCAAAGTTTGGTCTTTGTGTGTGGTTCAAAGCTGGTGGAAAGCTGGGCAGAGTTTGGAGATGTATGAGGTGGGAATAAAGGTGAAAAAGCTGCCATGTGGTGCTGAGAGAACTCCATCTGCTTTCTCCAGCAAGAACTTGAGAGAAGATCTGGCCAGTCTGCATCTGCTTGTGGAGAACAGAGGCTGGAGACTGGGAATTCAGTCTGGCTGGTCAGAGTATGTGTACATGGAATCCAAAATGCATATCTTTAGGTGATAGAGATGCAAGCATGAGAACAAACTTCCCGAAGTCAGTGATGACTTGGTATTAGCTACCAACTTTTACATGGAGGCTCCATATTTTTCTTTTTTTTTTTAATAAAAGCATCTGGGCTCACAGCCCCAGGAGTTTGGGGGTCTGTGAGGTGGCTGTGGTGTCTTTAAGAGAGTTTGCTGGAAGATGAACATCTAAGTAAACTGGGAAATAAATGTAAAAGTTTCACTTACAGATTTCTAGGAACATCTGGGTTCCCCTTTTCCTTGCTGCATTCTCAGGAATCTGTTTATCTGGCTGTGACAGTTATTTAATTTTTTTGAGAGAGCCTTGACTGGGACATTACCTCAGAGGTGTCACTGCTGTGGGTTTTGTGGCAGGGTCCGTCCAGCCCATCTGTCTCAACAATAGTGTAACTTACCTGTCAGATTTAGTTGTAACAAGCCAGAAGGAAAAAAAAACAAGCCCAAAACCCAAATCAAGGGAAGCTTTAGGACAGATCTTGCCACAGAGACTTTGGAGAATGCTGCTGTTCCGGCTTTTATTGTGATCTCAATCTGCCAAATATGCACTGGCCTGCTTTTGTTTTTTGTTTCCGTGGGGCTTTTCAGAGTCTCCCTTGTGCCAGTGCTGGGGAGCACAGGGATGATGTGAGCAGCCTTTCCTCGGCCTGGTGCCTGTGTCTCGCTGAGCTCTGCTCACCTGGAGGCAGGTGCCAGGCCTGGATGACTCTCATCCGCCCTGTTGGTGAGGATTGCTCTGGGAATTGGGCCTTCTCCTCCAAGAGATGTGGTTTTAGCCTGTGCTCTTTGAGACAGCGTTATTTCCATCCCTCTTTGCTGTCTCCAGTTTGTTTCAGAGGCTGCTGTCAGTGGAGGGAGAGGGTTGTTCTCAGTAAGACTTTGGTAGGTGAGGAAAAAGGAGGGTAGAGAGAACTGAGATTGTTTTGGGGTGTGTGTGGTTGCACTGAGGGTGTGCAGTGGTGTTGGAAATGACTGAGCATTGTTTCACAGGAAAATCCAGCAGTGTCATCTAACCCAGGTTATTTTTATGAGAGAGAAATGTGAACAGAAGGAAAGAAATCAGTGTTGTATGCTTGCACATCACACTTAACTTCCCAGGACATGGTCCTCCAAGGAATTAATAATTATCAGAGTTATGAAAGTTCATATCTTTCCCCTTCTGAGGCAGCTCCAGCCAGCCAGTTTCCCGTGTGTTTTTGGATTTCTAGTGGTCTCTGTGAGACTTGTCGCTCTTTGCAGAACTAGATCAGAGCCCTTTTTAGATAATGATGAATGGAGATGAGAGCTACTTAAAAAATTACTTTGCTCTTAGCAAATTAGCATAACAGATTAATCCCTGCTCATAATCACTGGCCTGTTCTTCAGGAGGATGCTGGGGCTGTGATGGAGCAGGACGGAATTTTGTCTGGTCACTTGGAGCACGCTCCTGGCCGATGTAATCATGTTTCTCCCTGACGTTCCCGCAGTTCCACGCACTCCCAACAGCCCCAAAGGGTAGGATTTCCCTCCGGAGGGATCAGATGATTAGCTTATAAATAGCAAATGCCTGCTCAGGCCTACTTTCCAGGGTGATTTGGTCCCTGTCCTGTCCAAAGCAATGAGTACAGCTGCCTTCACACGTTGTGGCCCAGAGCCGAATCCAAGGAAAGGGGGATGCTTTCCCTTGAGATGGTGAATTTCTGCCCAGAAGGAAGTGCTGAGGTTTGATGTGCAGCCTCTTGTCGCTCTGACATACCTGGGTTTGCCTCGGAGCTGGAGGAGCTCCTTCCCAGTGGGGTGGGGATGGTTTTCATGGGGTGTGTTTTGCAATGTCATTGTGCAGTGATCTGTGTGTGATGGGTCTGGGAGCAGCCTCGGCCTTTCCAGACAGAGGTAACTTTAGTGGGACAGAGCATCAGCACAGCTAATCTGACAGTTCCCACTCTTAACAGCTCTCAGGCCTTTGTTGGTACTTATTATTTTGTCTGTGTTGCTCTTTCTTAGTTGAGAGATGCCCTCAAATTTCTTCTTCAAGAGAGAAGCCTGCCCAGGGCCTATCCCAAGAGAGGAGAGTTATTTGTCAGTGTATTCTGTTTCAACATGTATCAAGTTTCTGGCCTCAGAGGTTTCCTCTTATGTTGTGAGCTTTTGTAGGCGCTTTATTCCCTTTAGTCTCTGATGGAGAGCATTCCTGATCTGCCTTCCCTTGTGGATCCTATTGCTTCACTCCTAGGTGGAGTGTTTGCTCAGCAGTGTGTGTGAGACAGCTGATCTCAGGCACTGCACACCCGGGATTGTCGGCTGGCCCAGCCACACACGACAAGAGTTCTGGTTTGCCAGCATTTCCTAGGGGACAGAAACACTGTGCTGTCTCTTGCAAGGGTGCGGGTCTGATCCCACCACAGAGCGTTCACAGGAAGGATGGCAGTTAGGGTTAAGGTTTTCCTAATCCTTGCGAATGGGATTTGCTAGAAATAAGATCGGTGGGAATGTTCTGATAACAAAGTACAGGCAGCATATTGGGTGCCTCTGTCTGAGATGGAGCAAGAGCCAAATCTGGTGACTCTTGCTGAGGCTGCTGACCACTGTCAGCTCCTCCCTGCTTCGGAGGAGCCTGTGCCTGCGGCAGGGACAGAGGTAGACATGGCTCACAACTTATCTGCTTGGGGGCAAAGTCTTGTAGCTGAACTTAAGCCCAGAATTGCAGCAGGGTATTCTCTGGAGCTCAGCTTTCTGCCATTTCATGCTGTCAGAACAGCACTGTCTGCAAAGTGGAGTCCTGGTTCCTTTTCCAACCTGACCAGTTCTTTGCTGCAAAATGAAATTGTGGAATTGTTCTCAGAACGTGCTTGGACATGGCACTGCCTGTTAGTGACAACTTTATGGTAAGGACCCTCAAAGTATTTCTACTCTGTAGTCAGTTCAATTGCTCAGGCTCTGCCAGCCTTTTCCTGATGGTCCCTGCTGAAGCTGAGGATCGCTCCAAGCAAGCAAGGGCTGCAGTTTGCATTGTTCCTTCTGGAAGCTTCAGAGGGTTTTGTTGGTATGTTTTATTCTAGAAACTTGTTGAAGTAGACAGCTTCCCTCGAGTGGATGAGTGCCTTGTGGCAATCCAGCATGAATCTATTCAGTTGTCTCTGTTGTTTCAACTGTGCTGCCTGGATTTGCAATAATTTTTTTTTATTCTTTCAAAGGACTCAGCAGAAGTCTCCTTATTGCAGGAGCATGACTGGCACATAGCACTCAGGGCCACCAGTGTGACAGAGCCAGGTGGGATCTGTTTTAATGGGAACAAGAGCAGCCATTGTCCTGTTTAGTATCTCATTTATGAAGCACCTACACCCAGTTTGGAGAATGTCTCACTGAGGGTACTCTGGGAGAGCATGGCTGGCTGCCAGCCTGGAGCCTGGGTCATGCCCGTGCTTCCTGCAGCTCAGCTTGGCTGCCAGCACCACCTGGCAGCTTCATCACCCTGCAGGTGCCTCATGACCTGGAGTGCTCAGGAGGAGCTTTAGGAGGATGTGAGGAGCCCTGAAGTTGTTGCTTCTCACCCCAGTCAGAATCATTTGGGCTTATACTCACTTCTGCTTTCCAACCAGACAGCACCCCCTTCCTGCCTCCCCCAGGTCAGGCCTGCAGCTGCCCCCGTGCCAGAGGCACTTCTGTCTTCCTTCCCAAATGGCAGAATGAACTTCCCAAAAGCTAAAATGTTCTGTTCTTGCTGAAAACTTTGGAGCAAGCCCATGGCATCTGGACACAGGCCAAAAAGCCAGTGCTGCCCTGAAGTTCAGGCTTGGGGCAGTAGAAATGAGTCTCTTCAGGCACAAGGCCTGGGGAGACTGAAGTTGGATATGGGATGGAGCAGCCTGTATGTGCTAGGACAGAGTCTGTGTTTGGATGGGGGAAAAACAGCTGTGAGGTATTTGGGCATTTGGTGGGAAGAAACCCAGCCACGTGGGAGTTGGTGAGCTCCTCTGGAAACACTAGAGATGTTTTTCAAGCTGCTTTATGTACCACTGAGGATGCTGTGTCTGCAGTACATTCCCAGTGGCCTGGGGTATTAAACTTTCCTCTGGCTGCACTGAAGTACAGTTCATGGTTTGTGTCCTCTTGCCAACTTTCCTGTGCCCTTAGGTAGGTCTGGACCCTTTTCAGCCATACATTCCCTCTCCAGTGCTGCTTCAGGGTTTCTTACAGCCTGAGACTTATGTCCTCTGTATGTGGGATTTATTTCCTTTGATGCTCTAGTTCAGTCCTGCTTTATTTTTTAAAAGCTATGGCCCTTGTGACTTGGGGAACTGCTGCTGACTTCTGTTGTGATGAGAGTGTCTGTCTGTGTGCTCCAGGGCAGCCATTTCCCTCCAATTCCAATGGACCATGGGATGGCTGGGCACCCTGCAGAGGGATTCATTCTGGCTCCTCTTTCTGGGGTATCAGCTTTTCCTTCTGTGTGTTTGTACTCCTAAACAATGTGCCTGGTTCTTCTCAGTCCTCTGCAAACATTTGTCTCACCTTCACTGGGCTCTTCATCACCTGTCTCCTGTGGAGGGAAGATCTGTTGCTCCTGGAAAGTGCCAGAGCGTAATATTTTGCTGTCAGGAAGTCCTGGCTTGTGCTTTTCATATCCACCCCTTCACAAGAGGTAACTTCTCTAGGAAAAGAAAGTTCCTTGTGTCTGTACACCTCCTCTGACAAACAGGTGATATCTTGAGGTCGTGGATGTGCGTGCAAACCCAGCCAGGGGAAATGGATACAGTGAGAGGGAGTCTGGGCAATGAGAATTCTCATCTTGCTTGTAGCAAGGAAACGGCTCCCCTGGACCTGGTTTCCACTAAGTGCCAGGGGCTCTACCTGTTGCCCCTTTCCCTTCTGCAGAAAGAGGGAATAACACCATGTGCAGGAAGAGGGACAAGAGCTGAGGTCAGCAGTGGCTCTTCCCAAAGAAGCTGTAGCCTAGCTGAGCTGATTGGTAAGCAGCTGATTGGGAATTTTGGTACTGATGCCAGCTCTGACACTGGCAGCCTTGGTTGGTGCTACAGCTCACAGGGTACAGTGCCTTTATAAAGTAACTTTGTTACTACATTGACGGAGTTTTATCATACCCAGGATAACCATATCCTTCCTGTTTGCACTCCAGCTCCCTCACTGCTGCCCTGCTGAGGGCCTTGCTGCCTCTTAACTCAGGCGAAACTCAGGTGAAATTGCACTGGCCTCTGAATGTTTGTTATCACTGTGCCCTGAGTGCTCATGTTTGGATATAGCTGCCTACAGGAAGAGAAAGTCCCTTGATTTCCAAGGAGAACTGCTTGTTTGTGCTGTGAAGTCCCTATTTTCTAGGGGGTGTTGAACCTGTGGTATATCCTAAAGGGCACATAATGGCAAGAATAGAGGATCTTTTCATTAGAACTGTTGTGGTGAGAGAAGGGGCCGTGGGAGACTCCCAGACAGTGGAGGGGGGTGCAGAAATCCCCAAGGGGACCCAAGAGTGAGTCCCAGATGTTCTCTGCATCTTTGCTGGATTGCACCATCCCTCAGGGCCATGTCAATGGCTCCTGCCCGCAGGGGAAATGGTCCCTTCAGCAAAGCTGTTGCTGCAGCAGCTTTGCTTTGTGACAGCTCCACTTCTGCTCCTCCTGGCACTTGGGATCCTTGGAGTGGGTGTTCACCGTGCCCAGTGAGAACAACGCGGGGTGTTTGGGGGAAGTGTCTTTCGAAGGACTGACCTGGGCACAGTTCATCTTTCCCATAAACATTCCACAGGGATGCTGGCTGTTTCTGTGTGATGTGGTGATACTGGGGATTATCGCCCTGGAAGAGCAGATCCTTTGTCTCCCACAGCTGGTTGGGAGCACAAAGAACTGTGTTGGAGAGGAGCTTTGCTGCTTGCTGAAGGTGAGGGATGAGTCTTGGTGCAGGAAGGGGTAATTAGTAGAGCTGCCTCAGGCTGAGATTTGATGGATGTTGGGAGGAGCAGGGGCTGCAGAGAAACCTCTGCAGGACTTTGAGACAATACATGATTAGAAGAACTGAATGAACGGGTTTGCTTTGGCCTGAAGAATTGGTCACGTCCTTTCTGATGCCTCTGGCTGACTCATACCACTGAGTGCTCCTCAGGGAGCTGGTAGCTCCCAGCATCCAAGGTACTGTGCTTGTTATAGGGCAGCCTGGAGACATATTGCAGGCAGCTGCCAGAGGGAATGCCACGTTACCGGCAGGCAGCCAGCACAGCCTGGATGCAGATCCATGGGAAGTGGATGCCAGGGCTGGGATGTGCCAGTGAACGACTCATATCCCTCCCTGCTATCCTTTGCACTTCCTTGGGCTAGCACGAGGTTATATCTTCCTTACCCTGTTCTTTGTTCTTTCCCCTATCTGGAACTGGAAAGTTAATCTATTGGGACTCTCCAGAGAGTGCCACTCTTCCCAGTATGCCAGTGAGCAGATCAATCCCTCTCTGCTGTCTCATTTCTGCATTTCCAAACAAAAGTGGGTAGCTAAGCACCTTTGGATGCTGGCTCAGATGATCCTAGACAGAGCCTGTTTTGTTCAGCAAGGAGAGCAAATTGAGATTATTTTTTAATGTGAAACTCTTGAATGCAGAGGTTCTGTGCAGATTTAGCTCATTAGGAAACTCTGCAGAGTGCTTTTGCTGCCATTGCTAAATGAGGCAAAAGAGGAAGTAAAAGTGGTTCTGTGCTGTGAAGTGGATTCATAGTTTTCTTTTATAATAAACCACAGACTTATGGACAAGTGAATTCCCCGTCTCCCTTTCTCTTTGTTCCGCTGCATCGTTCCTTCTTTAATAGGCATTTTTACTAGAGGAATTCCCAGAAGTATGAGAGGAACTGTTCTTCCTGTGAGCTTGTCTTCTATTGAAATACAAGAGGAAGTTCCTTAGACTTCTGTGAAAAGGTTCAATAGGTCTCATGGCAGAGGAAGTCACATTTTCAGCATGTTTTCCTAATGATGAAGTACTCAAAACCGAAGCTGGAATGAGCAGCCAGTTCCTCCTTGGAATTCCTGGGGAGCAGCAGCCCAGCAGGTCCTTGTGCTGCCACTCCTGCTTCCTCCCACCCCCCAAAATCCTACAGCAAAGGATTGATACAGCAAAGGGAGTGATAGAAGCTGGGAAGTGGGATGTTTGAGTGCTGCGACTCCAGCTTTCCATTCCACCTGTTCTCTAGAGCTGTGAGGCTGGAGCCCAGGATGCTGGCCTGTGTGGCAATGTGGGCTGGAGTGAAAGCACAGTGCTGGGGTAAACCTGGATTCAGCTGGAATTGCTGATAGAGCTGCCACTGGTGTCAGTGACTGTGGGATTCCCTCAGTGCATGTCAGTGATGCACTGTTAGGAGGAAGGGAACTGCCTCATGTTTGGGCAAAGATGATAAAAATCCCAGTGCTTCCTGAGATTTGTCTTTGTGTTAGATAAAGTCTGATGCATTGCAGTCTTATCCTAAACCTTGCAGTGGTAGGAATTTGATCCTTAATGAGTTTTATTATAGTCAGTTATGAAGGGGAAAAACCCCCAGGCTCTGTTCCCTGTGTGAATTGCAGCAGATGAGAATCAATCCTCTGGCTCCTCTTGGTACCCAGCTCAGCATGTGGCCACCTTCATCCCTCGTCCTGCTGGAAGCTGCCAGCAGGGCAGGGACAGTGTGTGTGAATTTGAGTAGCTCTTGCTACTAGATAAGCTGGGGACTTGCTATATATATCAAATTGCCTTCTCTTCCCTTGTATCAATTGGCTGGGGATTTCCCTTTCTAAGAGTGCCTTTGGAGCAGCCGGCATGGCCAGTGCTGTTTTTAGAAGCAGTTAAGCTCGTGCTGAGAGAGAGCACGAGATGGCAGCACTTAAGCTCAGCTGAACTTGCTGACCTGCCCACATCCTTTGAGGTGAGGTGATTAATGAAAGCAGGTCAGTGTGCAAGGCATTACCTTCATGGGATTTTCCATTGCTGAAGTGGAAACCAGTTTTGAAAGGCCCCAGATACCTGGAAATTAAAGACCAAAGGCTCTGGTTTAACCTTCTTAGACTTTGGGGGCTTGCGGGGGGAGTGGGGGGGGAAGGGGAATTGTTAAACACTGGGTGATGTTTTGCTTGGTTTTGGGAGGGATACCACCTCCAGAAAAGCCTCACGGAGGCCAAGTTTTCAAGTTCGTTGCCTGGTTGTGAAGAACAGCTGTGGTAACACAAAGCCCTGAGAGGGTTCCTTGGGAAGGAGGATGTCCAGGCTTGTTGACATAGCAAACCATCAGGAGATAGTGCCTGCAAACTCTGGGTTTCCATGGGAGCCAGCAGCTCTGACCACGTTCAAGTTGGACATGCAATTGAAAGTGAGCTCTTAGCTTATTAATAACTGTCAAGGGTTTTCATCTCCTCTTGTGGTCTTCTGTAGCTTGATGGCAAAATCCCTGAGCAGATGTTCATTGCTCTGTGTTAGAGGTTCTTCCTGTGAAAGGCAGAGCTGGGAACTTAATGTGATGATGGCACAATTATTGCAAGTTTTGGAGAGGAACTGGCTTTCCCCCAGGAGCGGGGAGGAGCATTCAGCAGAGCTGTGTGTTCCCAGCCACATTTCAAGGGTCAGTGCTGCAGGGCCTGGCACAGGATCCTCCTTGTTGCTTGTGTGAAGGCTGCTGGGGAAACTGGGCTTGGTCTGGGTGAGTCAAGAGAATAAATCCTGATGCTTCCTTGTCCTCTCAGACCTGCTGATGGTTTCAGTCATAGCTTTTTCACATAGGTGTTTATGTGCGTTACTAAATGATGCTTCATTTTATTCCTGTGGAAGAAAACTACCCTTGGAGAAACCAGGCTTTCCTAGAAATTTTGCCTGTGGTGAATAGTGACACTTGAGCTCTGGCCTGGGGTCTGCCTCCAGCCAGCATGAGTTTCCAGAGCTGAGGAGCCTCAGCCGGAGCTGAAGCGTGGCTGTCACAGGGCTGTGAATCCCAGTAGTGTTATGTGATCACCTGGAATAAAAGCAGTATTTTCTGCTTTCAGAAACTGTTTCTATTGACTGTTGCAAGGGAGATTCCAGATCCTTGCAGGCAGGCACCACTTCAGATGCCAAAGGTGCCCTGGCTGCCCTTTACCAAGGGCTATAGTTCCCCCCATCCCATCCTGTCCTCTGGCTGCAGGAACATGCCTCAGAAACCTTAGGACTCCTAAAGTAATACCACATGGGTATGTTTATGCACTTGTATAAAATAATAATAGTTACATTTGTAATAGCAACAGGGCTGATGTTGTGTTGCTGCTGTTTGGTTGGAATTATTTTGAAGTACCCACATGTTGAATGCCAGGGTATTAGACATGGGTGTTTGGGAAAGCCCAGAGCTTGGCTGGGAAAACTTGTAGTGGGGTAGGGAGGGGAAGTGGCATACTTCAGGACTCTATCTTTGGATTTCAGAGCCTTCTGGTGTGTTTGGGTCACATATCTCAGGTTTTTTCTGCAGTCACAAAGATTGCCTTTCAGAAAAAACTGTGGCTGTCAGAGATTCCCCAAGCTGATGGGAGTTCAAGGTGAATTCTTCTTGTGCGTAATGAGAACTGAGGGTTTGCGTAGAGACCAGTTTAGGCAGCACTTCTCTGGCCTGGAGACTTGGGATGTGACCTCAGTAGTGCAGGCACCATTTCCTTGGAGCTGTCGCTGCTTCCTTCCCGAGAGTGGGCTGAACTCGGTGCACGGTGTGGAGGGAGGGGCCAGGGCAGCATGAGAGGAGCCCTGCGCCGACAGATTCCTCTCTTGGAAGCTGCAGGACGCCAGGAGCAGGCGGGAGCCCGGACTGCAGCTGGCATGGGTCCGTCTGCCTGCTTTGGGTAGGGACCAGGCAATTGTTTGCACTTGAATAAAGGCTTAGTTGTGACTTGAAATGTCCCAACTGCTTTTTTAAAGAAAAGCAAACAAAGCTGGAGAACAACAGGCTGTAGTTACAGGGAACTTTGAAAATGTTTGCCAAAGCTGTGCTTCCTGTCTCTGTCAGTCCTTGGTTATGGAGTTCAGCTCGGAGCCTTAGCTTTTAATTCCTTCTCTGTCATCTTGGGATGAAAGATCTGTAGGGTGGGCATGGCACAGGGGCAGCAGGGCTCTCTCGGTCCGTGGTTCCTCATGGAAAAGACTGAGGGGACTGTCACTGCCAGCGGCTGCCGCGGGCTGGCTGGGATGGGAATGAATCGGTGCGGTGATGGCAGCGCCTCCGCCAGGCCCTGCTCCCGGCCCTGCTCTTTCCGAGTACGGAGCAGGAGGCAGATGCTGACCTGGCAGGGACCATCTCCGGTGTACTGCTGCCACCTGGTGCCACCGGCTGCCCCAGCCCCGGGGCTGCGGCGCCGGCAGAGCCACAGCCCCGGGAGGAGAGGGCAGATGAGCTGAGAAGTTCCTGGTCCTGGCTCTGCTTCCTTCACCATCATTGCGGTCCCCTTGAAACTCCGATTTCACTGTCGTTAATGTAAAGAGCAGAGTCAGCTGGCAGGCAGGCAGGCTGCTGAAATTAATTATGCTTAAATCATTGCAGAGATGGATAGCAGTGCTCGTTGAGGGTCTGGCAAGGTGCTGGGTTCTGTTCTCTTCCCTCATTATCCCGTACACCTTGATGGCATCTGGGTGACACTGCTGCACCCTGCAGCTGGGGTCTGTCAGAATCTGCCCCCATCTCAGACTCACAGAAGGCAAGGTTTGAAAAGGACCTTAAAGATCATTTTGTTCCATCTTGCACATGATATAAACTGTTTTCTGGCTCCTTATGTATCAATCTCTCCTGACTCCTGACTGAGCAAGATGTGGCAGAGGAAAGGATGGGACAAACAAAATGCTGCTGGGGACATGGTCCTGCAGCTTGAATACACCATAAGGATCTCCCCCTCCCCGGTTCTTTCACTCTTCTGCAAAACAGTGTGTCATTACACTGCTTTGACAGTGTCCCCAGGCTAAGCTGTCCCCTGAGCCTGACACAGAGGTGGCTGGCAGGTGTATCCCTGGCCCAGCCTATCGAGTTCAGCATTTTTTAGAGTTTGGTGGTGTTTTCCTCCCCCACTAGCATCTAGTCTTGTTTGCCTGTTTCCCCCTCCAGCTCTTTCCACACCCGCTTCTACATTCCTGCATCGTTCCTTCCACCCTCACCAGTGCTCAGTTCTATGCTGTTCAGCAGCACAAACCCCAAAACTGCCTGTAGCCCAGTGCTGCTCCTGCTCCAGTGATGTCTGCTCAGCTCAGTGACCCCTGTTCCCACCAGCAACTCTGCCGCAGGGTCTGCATTGTTCTTCCCAAGCTCTGTGATCTTCAGCCACCTCATGTATTTCCTTTCCCAAAATTTCTCCTGTTCATTCTCCCTTTTGGCAGTGGTGCATCCATGGCAGCTCTAGGGTCCAGGCCTGCCCACAGCCATGCAGGCTCAGGGCTCGTGGCAGAGCTACTCTGGGCTTTGCTAAACCAGAGCTTTGTTTTTATTGCGCATTAAGCCTGTGGCTGCTCTGGGCACCCCTCTGATTTCTCCAGCCTTCTTTCCCCTTCTTTTTTACTGCAGAGGACTTTGTTTCTTTAGAGGGAGAAGGACAAAATACGATATCTGCATTCCCTCCTGCCTTTCTGCATTCTTCCTGGCACTCTGCTCCTTTCCCTGCACCAGGCACAAAGTTCTCCTCTGGTTTGTCCTCTGATCTCTGCCCCTGTGCTGTCTGTTCCCCCCTGTTGTGCTATTCTTCTTCGCCCCTTGCACAGTTTCTCACATGCCTCTGAATCCTTCTCCATGCTGTGTAGTTTCTCCTCTGTTAAAAGCAAAGCTCACCTCTGCTCCTACTCACCTCCTATGCCTAATTTTTTTTTCCCCAATTCCATTATAAGTCCCTTGGACACAGCCCAGTCAAAGTGAAGTCCTTCATCTCCTCAGCCTGGAACTGCTGCTGCAAAAACCCTGAGCTTGGCTAAATCTCCATGTTATTCTCCTCACCTTCACCATTTGGGAGATTTGACTCCGTGGCAGTTGTGCTCCTGAAATCCTGAACTCGCTCTGCCCGTTCTCTCCTTTGCTCTGCTCCTCCTCCTGCACTTCCTTGGGGATTTGCTGTCCCAGCAGGGCTCTGGTTTCTGTCCTGTTGCTCTGTGTAACCTTACCCTCACACACATTTCCTGCCCTCCTTTGCAGCTGGCACAGGCATATTCTCTCCCTCTCCCCCTGTGCCTGGCTGTCAGTTACAGGCCTGGATAATCTGTCCCTGTGTTCCCTGTGTCCCTTCGTGGCTGATCCCGGCCTCCAGCATCCTCCCTGTACAGCTGTATGTGCTTGCCCTGGGAATGGGCATGAGGACCAGCTCAGCACTGGCCACATGTGGGTGTGTTTTTGAGGGCTTGAAGACTGCTGTGCAGTCAGGAGCGTTCCTGGCTATGGCAGCTTTCCCTGAACCCTGCAATCCTGCAGAGAGCTGATTTATGTGTCCTGGCCTGAGCTCTTGGGAGCAATCCCACGTTTGAAACCTAGATGTTCCCCCTTGGAATGCAACTGAAGCCTCAGCAGCCTTCAAAGAAGTCATGATTACTTTGAAATATGAAAAAAAATGCTTTCAGGGTATTTTGATCATCACCTGACTCCCGGGTTGGACAACCAGAAAGAGTTTGCAACTCGTGACCTTCTCCTAATGGCTGTGGGTGAGCCAGGTGGGATGTGGTTCTGTGCCATGGGCTAAGTGAGGCAGTGGCCGTGTCTTGCTCTGTGTTGGCCTGAGGCTGTCCCCTGGAACTCAGGATGGGCCATGCAGTGTAATGGCAGGTGGCCCCCTCCCCTGGGGTGATTCCTCTTGCCCTCCTCACATCTCCAAGGTAGGATAACTTTGGACATGAGACTCAGTCTGTGATCCCAAGTCACTGATCATGCGAAGAGCACCTGGAGGTTGGGGTGTGCCGAGGGCACCACGGGCTGCTCTGCTTTCCCAGAGCCTGTGGAGATTCATGTATTCAGACCTGGACTAAAAACAACTATCTAATGGAGTTTTAAATACTCCAAGTATCAAAAAGGACAACTTTTCCCATAAGCTTGATGGAATTTATTCCATTCTGAAACTTTATCTACCAGTAATTGGATTGAGATCCGTCCTTGTCAGCAGGACGGATACTTAGCATAAATACTGCAGTATATTGAAGAATTCTTTTATTTTATTATCTTTGGGTTTCAAGCTGCATAGGTGAGCTGGTTTTGCTTTGGATCAGTACATGGCATTGGTCTTCCTGCTGCAAGTGTGCTGGCTGAGCTCTGGCAGTTGTAGCCATGGTCCCAGCAGTGCTGGGGACAGAAGTGCCACCCATCAGTCCCTCCTGTCATCACTGCTATTACATATTTTTGCAGTGTACTTTTTGCCAGTCCCTGTTGAGCAGCTCATGTGGGGGTGCCTGTGAGATCCTCTAATCTGCACTTCCAGCAGCCCTTCATCCATGGGTAATTCTGCATCTTGGAATTCAGCCCTTCCCCCTGGTTAGACCATAAATTATGATCCCTTCATGCTGCAGAGCAATCTGAATACTTTGGCAACTTGTCACCGTCGTCTGGTATTGCTGTGACATTCAGGGGTTCTGGTAGTCTGATCTTTTCTTTTTAATAGTTATTCAGCAGTAAAAGAGTTTTGTTGTTGAAGAGCAGCTGGTCACGGCCTTCATTAGAAACAACCCTCTTAGCTGCAATTTTGTTTAAAATAACAAAGACCAGCCCATTCAATCTGCTTTGCATGTAACTGTGGGGTCTGACAATTACATTTTTAGCCTCTAATTAGTGGGAGGCTTGAGATGGCTGTTTCTGTTTCATTTGGGATCACAATAAGGCTAATAGGTTTCCTGGCTTTTTCCTTCTAACATCCCCTGTTTAATATTGGACTTGTTCTTCCCCTTTAAGTGCACCAGGACCAACTCTACCATTTTAGCTGAAATTAAAGCAAAAATCTCTGCCTGGGGCAGATGCTGAGTGCAGAGAGCTCAGCTCCAACTGCAAACAATGGCTGGAGTTTTATGAGCAATTAAAATCGAGTCTCCAAGCAGGGAGTGAGGAGCTGCCAGGGGCCACCCACCTCGCCTGGGGCACCCATGACACCCCTGCAGCCAGGAAGCCTTAGCCAGTTCCTGCTCCCTTTCCCAGCTTTCCAAAGCTTCATGTGTGTATGTGTATGGGCACCCTCCCTCCTTCCCACAGGACCCAGGTTCCGTGCTGTGCTGGCAGGGAGCAGGTGCTGTTCTTCATTATTCTGTGTTCTCACCATTGTTAATCCCACTGTGCTGGAGGCAGGACTTTCAGCTTTTTTTCAGAGGTTCCTATAAATTCACAGCACTGGGCTTTCATGGCACCTCTGGGACACCTGAGGAGGCAAAGGGAGAGGAAGTGATTGTCCTGGGTTTTGACAGCCCAGTTGTTTGTGGGGATTGCTATGATTCCCAGTTCCTGTCACATCCTGGCTCGCAGCTGAGAGGGGACCTGGTTGTTGCAGTCCAGAGCTGCAGTTTGGAAAAGGAGCAGTCCTTTTCCCAGTGTGTGTGTGACAGTCTGGCCAGGGCCGAAGGCTGAACGTCCTGGAGGATGCAGGGAGAGCTTAGTCCTGGCCAGGTTCTTCCAGCAGCCTCTTCCACCATCTACAGGGAATGGGGACAGAGGTTCCAGACACTGCTCCAGTCCCTGCCCCTCTGTTTTTCACCAGGAGGGCCAAAGATCCCTAGAGGCAGCAGTGTGGTTGCATAAGGAAGTGTGGGAGAGCAAATGAAGTTTTACGGGTGTTCTCAACTCTGACACAGCTTTATTATCTGAGGTTTGTCTCCCAGACTGAGAGTTCCAGAGGAGGCTACAAGCTGTAAAAATGCTCAAGATAAGTGAATTATTTTCTCTGCTTCCCCCAGCTCAGATGTGTCAGGTGGCATCACCTCACCAGTCCCACCAGCAGCACCAGTTCCTCCTTCCTCCAGTGAGCTATGGGGAGGGCAGGCATCTGCTGCCCCATGCTCTGCCTGTGACTGCACAGCAGCAGAACAGCCTGAGGCTCTGGGCTTTGGGGTGACTTGGGGGTGAAAAAACTCAACATGAGCTATCAGTGTGCCAGTGACAGGACAAGGAGGGATGGGTTCAAACTGAGAGAGGAAATTTAGGCTAGCTATATTGGGAAGGAATTCTTCTCTGTCAGGGTGGGGAAGCCCTGGCACAGGTTGCTCAGAGACGCTGTGGCTGCCCCTGGATCCCTGGAAGTGTCCAAGGCCAGGTAGGATGGGGGTTGGACCAACCTGGTCTTGCCCATGGTAGGGCCTGGAGCAAGAGGAGCTTTAAGGTCCCTTTCAACCAAAAGCATTTTGTGATTCAATGATTCCATCTGTGTGTGAAAGGCCATTGTTCTCTTTTATCTTCAGTGCCATCCTTTTTGTCTTGGCTTTCTCTGTCCCTGGTTCCCTCTTCATTTAATTCTATAGCATCAGCCTTCATCTTGGAATAGCAGGTAGCCAACCCCAGCCCATGCCCTGTGATCAAGATTTTAAGGGGAACTTCTGTCCTGGATTTTGGGGTAATCCAGCCTCTTGCAGGGGAAGCACCTCCTTGAACAGGTGCCAAACCTGACTTCCACAGGAGAAGTTGGTAGGTCCAGCCCAGAGAGGTGCTGGACAGCATTGCTGGGTGCAGTGGGCAGCTACCCAAGGGCTCTCTCACAAGGGCTGGAGACCCTGGGCTAGAGGCCACAGGGCAGAGCCAGCAGCCAGTGGAACACAACAGCCTTTGAAAGGAGGAGGGCATGGCCAGCCCTGAAACAGAAGGATGCATTTGAGATGCCAGCACAGGAGCACATGGAGCTGCAGAAGTGCTTGAGTGAGACTGCCTGATAGCCTGGGCCGAGTGTCATTCGGGTAAGGCTGGAGGTCCCCAGAGGTACAAGCAGCACTTGGATTTTTATGGTATCTTCTGCTTTTTTATCACCCCATAAATCCTCAGGAACCTCTTCAGCTTTGCCCTGCTCCCACAGGAGGAGGAAGGCCCTGGGGACACAGGAGCAGCAGCATTCCAGCAGGCTGAGCTCATGGGGCCAGGACTCCTGCTGCCATGGATTGCCTTCCTCTTGGGCAACGGGCTGTCCAGAGAGCTGGGGGATGGGAGTGAGGAGGAACCTCCTTGGTCATGACACAGCCACAGAGTTTCAGTTTCTGGTCATTACTGACTTGTACAAGGAAGGAACTGAGAAACTGCGCTGGCCATTAGCAGTGATTGGATAAATTGGTACACAGCACACTGCAGGAACGGTATTCCTGTTGTTCAGTGTTGTCAATAATTCAAGTGTCTTCAGATTTAGGGAAAAAAAGCATATTTAACATTTTTCTTCTTCCCTTTCTTATTTACAAACTAATTGTGCTTCACAGGTCACTCGCAAGTCACCAGTTGGCAGTGACTCTCCTGGTAGCTCCTGCTGGAGGGTCTTTCCTCTGTGAAGTTTGATATGCGAGATCATTTGCTAAGTAGTGGGAAAAAGGCTTTTATAGTTCAAAAGAGCCAGACTGATTTGGGTTTGAAGGGTGATAGTGCAGTATTTGGCCTTTTCTGTTTTCAAAGGAAATTTGATTCCCAGTGTGTGCTTTTTTCATAGTTTCCTGGGACTTGGTGATCTGCTTTTAAGTGTAAGGTAATATGACAGAATGGTTTGGGTTGGAAGGGACCTTACAGACAATCTCGTTCTACCCCCTGCCATGGGCAGGGACACCTCGCACTGTCCCAGGCTGCTCCAAGCCCTGTCCAGCCTGGCCTTGGGCACTGCCAGGGATGCAGGGGCAGCCACAGCTGCTCTGGGCACCCTGTGCCAGGGCCTGCCCACCCTTGCAGGGAACAATTCCTTCCCAATATCCCATCCATCCCTGCCCTCAGGCAGTGGGAGGCCATTCCCTGTGTCCTGGCCCTCCATCCCTTGTCCAGTTCTCCTGGAGCCCCCTCAGGCACTGGCAGGGGCTCTGAGCTCTCCCTGGATCCTTCCCTTCTCCTGGTGAACACCCTCAGCTCTCCCAGCCTGGTTCCAGCACAGAGGGGCTCCAGCCCTCAGAGCAGGTCCATGGCCCCATAAAGATAAGAATCAAATGTAGAGATATATTGCATGAGTCTGCAGTCCTTTCTGACCTCCCATTCCTTTCTCCTGTCCTTTCCTGCCAAGTGCATGGTGGGATGTGAGAGATGACCTGAAAGGCCAAGGATAACAATTCCAACCTGGGCACAGCAGGAGCATGGTGGGAGCAGCTGCCTCACTGTCGAAATCACATCTCAGCAATGTCTCCTGTGTGCTGGCATTCAGCTTGGCCTTCTGATGTGTGGGTGGCAAACCTGACTTAATTCTGGGCTGGGAAGGAAATCCCTGAGCAAAGGAGAGCCTTGGGCAGGTATTCAGAACTCTTCTGTAGCCAACACAATTCCTGAGTGGTGGAAGGAGGGGGATTCCCAGCTGGGGTGTGTTGTGTGAGATGTTTAGATAATCTCCAAGTGCACATTTGTTGGCATTTGTATTTCACCTGAGGAGAAGAAAGGTTAAAATTAATAGTGGCAAAATTTACGGAAGACCTTGAGCATTCCCGGAGTTCTTGACGTGCCACAGGGAACTGGCAGAAATCAGGTTGGGTTGGTGAGCTCTGAGCCATCCTCAACCTACACTGAAATACTGAAGATCCCTGTTTAAAATGTCATTGTATTTAAAAAACATTGGGACACACACATGCAGATTTCTGTGCTGCTTCACAGAATCACAGGATGGTTTGGGTGGGAAGGGGCCTTAAAGCCCATCCCACCCTCTGCCATGGGCAGGGACACCTCCCACTATCCCAGTTTGTTCCAAGCCCCGTCCAGCCTGGCCTTGGACACCGCCAGGGATGGGGCAGTGGGAGGCTGCTCAGCCACATGAGTGGTACCAGGACAGGAGTGCCCAGGGCTCAGCCCATCCCTGGTCCCAGTGTTTAATTGTAGATAATTCCATCCCCTCTGGGGGTGGCTGGAAGAGCAAAGCAGAGGCAAAATGTGGGCAGATGAGAGAAATGTTGGTGATCAACTGGTCTTGTATTGGAGACGCCTGAAAACTTTGAGGAAGGATCTCTTCCTCCATGGAGTTCCCAGGATCACCTGTAGGAGCATCTGGTCCTGTTGGAAAAGATCTTGGAGCAGAACCTTGTTCAAGTCTTGATGCATGGCTTTTCCCTTCCTACAGACGCCCCCTGTGACCTCCCTCAAGCAGGGCAAAGCTGGCAGAAGGACCTGCTGGTTTTTCCTGGTACTCGGAGTGCTTGCATCCTGCCCCACCTCCCAGGCAGGACCCAACTGGATTTAGAGGTGTTTTCCTCCCAGCACCACAGTGATCTTCTCCAAACACTCAAGTTCCCTGTGAAGAATCTTCCCCAGGTCCTTGAACCACAATGACCAAGTCTGTCTTCCTTCAGCTCCCTCCTGTGTTCCCCCAAAGTGTGGGTTTTGTGCTTGTGGGGCACAGGCTGATGTGTTCTTATGTGACAAGTCCTGGGTGCTGTGTTAGTGAGCGACCAGAAGGATTTGGTGTGTTCCCCTGATGCTGAATCTGGTTTCCAGCAGCTCCTGGAAAGGGCACAAAACAGAAGTTGGCAGGGATAGGGAGAGACTGGGCACTGGCCTCAGGGGTCTTGATTTTTTTCTCCTCTGTGTTCACACTGGAGTACCATTCCTGTAAATTAAATTTCTTAACTAAATTCGTATAAGCTAAACTTCTGCTCTGGGTTGTCTCCTCTTTGCTGCAGGTGAGACTTGTGGAAGAACAAGAAGAGACTGAGCTGTGATTGAACCAGGAGGGTTTGGACGGTGTCTGAGGATGGTGAGTCCATGTCCTATTTCATCTCTACAGGATGGACATTGAGGGGCTGGGGTGTGTCCAGGGCAGGGAACGGAGCTGGGAAGGGGCTGGAGCCCCAGGAGCAGCTGAGGCAGCTGGAAAGGAGCTCAGCCTGGAGAAAAGGAGGCTCAGGGGGGCCCTTGTGGCTCTGCACAGCTCCTGACAGGAGGGGACAGCCGGGGGGGGGGTCGGGCTCTGCTCCCAGGGAACGGGGACAGGAGGAGAGGGAATGGCCTCAGGCTGGGCCAGGCGAGGCTCAGGGTTGACATTGGGAAAATTTCTCACTGAAAGGGCTGTCCAGCCCTGGCACAGCAGCCCAGGGCAGTGTTAGTGTCTCTGTGCTGGATGAGTTTAACAGCCCTGTGGATGTGGCACTTGGGGACATGGGTTAGTGGTGGCTTTGGCAGCACTTTGGGGATGGTTGGACTCATTGGGTCTTAGAGAGCTTTTCCAACCTTAATGATTCCATGATTCTGGTCTGCCTCTGTCCTCTGTGGGTGGTCTTGTTCTTTGTGTGTCCAAATCTTGTACTATTGCTAAATGTAGGAGAAGAAATACAAGAATGAGCAAGAAGAGTGCAACAGTATTGTGTATTATATACAATAATATAATAGAGAGGATTTGTCACTGTCATCAAGATGCTGTTAACAGGAAACATTTATTCCTCAATCGCTTATTGGAATATATTGGGAAAAAAGTAAAAAAGACTGAAACCCTCTTCTGTCTCCCTGTACTACTGACATAGTCATCCAGTTTTTGTGGCTTACTGATTTATTTTTTCTTTAAAACTTACTGCTGGGGTTTCTCATTGTGTTCCTCTGTTGCCTCTCAGTGAAGGATTTCACACCATGTTAATAACAGCTCTGGTGCCACCAAAGAAGCAGAAATTTCACAAGAATTAGTCACAGAAAAATGTGGTAGCAAAGAATCTGAACCACAGCCAAAGCAGCCAGATTGCTGATAAACTCAGATAAAGGGCCTCTAATACCTCCAGCAAGAAATAACCCAAAATACAAGGGATCTGCTGCGAGGAAAAAAGCTGGAGACTGCGAGGAAAAAAGTTGAAAGATATGCTGAGAGTGTCCTGAAGGGGTTAGTCTGAAGAGGGGTGATCTGTGGGTGGGCAGATCCTGAACTTGCTGCAAGTGACATGGATCAGCACCAGCTTCGTGTTGTTGTGGGGGAAGAGGTGCTGAGCAGAACTGCAGAGACAAAGGGCTGCAAATTCAGACTGGGAACATGAAAATTCAGGTTAAACATGTTAGAAAAAATAAAAGATAAAAATCTGGCAGAGTGCTTGAGGAAATGGTGGTGTCTCCTGAGGGATTGTCCCCGATGTATTTTGTTAACAACTGGAATAGGAAAGAAAATGTGCTCTCTGCATCAATCAGTTAAGCTCTCAGCTCGAGTAGTTACACACTCAGCATTTTTGCTGTAGCCCCTGTCCTCATGCTCCCTGGTGCTGCCTCACGATCTCCTGTGCTTCTTGCTGGAAGAGCTGATCCCCATGATACAGGGTGAGGAACTTAGTCTGGAGTGAGGAGATGAAAGTCCTCGCCTGCCGAAACCTGTGAAAGGGCCTCCCACTTCAGCTTGGAGCTGCCCTGGTGTCACATTGGAGGTGTAAAACCCAACAGCTCCTCTGGGTGGGATTGAGGCGAGAGGGATGCAGATGTATCCAGATATGAACAAAAAAAAGGGAATAAACACATGGAAAATGCATCAAAAATCCCCCCAGGAAACACAGAGAAGGCCAGACTGGGTCCCCTGAGGGCAAGGCTGGTCAGACACCCGGCCCAGTGAATGCTGCAGGGGTTTGTGACTCAGGTGTGTGCCCTCACCTAGCAGGACCTGCAGCTCAGGGACTTGGTAATCCAGAAACGATTTATTGATGTTTTATGAGCCCTTGGTAGGTTTTCCTTCCATGAATTCATCAGGCTTTTAAAGACCAGGTGAAGATTTGCAGTTGTGTCAGAGCTGTGCTGCCTAGCACCTCTTGCTTTGTTCGGAACCAGCTCCGTGCTGTTTTGGCTGGTTCTTGTATTGGGAATAACAATAAGGTGTGGTGCTGCCTGTGAGCATCTCCTGCCCTTCAGGATTTCGTAGATCTCCACACACGCCCCTTGGAAATCTGAAGAACTCTAGTCTTTTAAATTCTCTGTAGAAAAAGCCACCTTTAGTTCTCATCATCCCTCCCTGGACCTGTGATTTTTGGTTTGGTTGGTTGGTTTTTTTTAATTTTTTTTTTTTTTTTTTTTTTTTTTTTTTTTTTTTTTTTTTTTGAGTACAGAGACTGGACTTTTGAATTTACTAAAACATAGAAGCTTTTCTTTTCCCTGAACTCATTTCCTATGTCTGGACAGACCTTACCCTGACCTGGCCCTGCCCACCCTTAGCTGTAATCATTGTTTGATTTCTTGTACACGAGAGGGTTTCCTTATCAGTACCCTAAGATACCTTTACTGTTTCAAAGGATCTTCTGAAAAGGTTGTTTGGGGTTTTTTTAATATTTTATTAAAATGCTCCTGTGATTTTTTGAAAATTTATTTTTTCATTTCAGAAAAAATAAAACAACCACCAAAAGCCCCTCCCATTTCACCCATAGTTTTGGGAAGAGACTATGGGCTTTTTGTCTCCCATGGCAAGGGAGAGAAAGTGACTTGTAATTGCAAGCTGTAGAAATAAGCACTTACCTCCACCCCCTTACCTGAGCTTCTGTCAGCAGAAGGCAGAGAGCTGATGAAACTTCTGCCAGCCTCCTTGGAGTCCTGTGACCTCTCTGGAGGGCTGTGGCTCCCGACTTAGACAAAGGGTGGGCTGTGGGTTTAGGGGTGCCTCGGAGCTGGCTGGATCCCTGTTCCCTGCAGGCATACTGGGTGCTTCCTTAATTCCCTGTGCTCACGGCAGGCTGAGACCACAGCACCCAGTATGCCTGTGGTTAGCAAGGGCAGGCCCAACAGCCTTGCCCTTATTCAGCAGCACCCCAGATGTGCCTCACCACCTGCTCTTCCCTTTCTGCTGCTCTGGATTCATGGTCTAGTGTGAACAGCTTGGATTGCATGACTCTTCGCACTTTTCCCCAAAACTAGCTGCTGATAGGAATGACCTTGAAGACAGCACTAGTGCTGGTTTAATCCTGAACTCTGGCTAATGGCGCCCTAACGAGCACTTGGTACCTTAATACATTACCTAAAACTAATCTGCCAGGTGGGTTGGTGCAGGTGCTGTGCTGGCACTCAGTGCTCAGCTCCCACAGCAACATTCCCTCTCCTGACTGCTGGGATACTGGCACTGTAGGCATCTGGTTCTTACCCTGTGGAGGGGCCCATGACTTACCTGAGGTGGGCATTGGCAGCCACCCCTCATCCCCTCGTGCTGGTGCATGGAGTTGACAGCCCATGACTTGTGCCCTTTTGTCCCTCTCCTCAAAGGTTTCTTGGGATACTGGCACTGTAGGCATCTGGTTCTTACCCTGTGGAGGGGCCCATGACTTACCTGAGGTGGGCATTGGCAGCCACCCCTCATCCCCTCGTGCTGGTGCATGGAGTTGACAGCCCATGACTTGTGCCCTTTTGTCCCTCTCCTCAAAGGTTTCTTGCTCACCTCTGGGCACCTTTCTGAACAAATACCAAAAGCAGTATTACAGAGCTATAAATTATTCTATCATGCTATCCAGATTAAAACATGACACTCACCATGCCAGTCCTGATTTATGGGGTATAAAACAGTAACTTCTCTTTGCACAGGTTTAAGGGTTTGTTTCCACCTCAGGCTAAGCAGCCTTTCAGTTCACCCACAAACCTCCCTAGGCTTTGAGGAAATTAACTATTTATGTAGGGGGACCTGAAACAAAGATGCCCTTTGTGCTACAGAAGTAGGGGAGGCAGAACAAGAAGTGCTTTGGCCACAGCTCATCAGTCTCAGCATCAGCTTATGGAGAGAGAGAGGAATATGTGTCTGAGTGCAGCTCATCTCACCCAATGCAGGCATCTGCCAGGCAGAAAGAGAATAAATTTTAACTTTTAGAATGAGATAAATGGTGCAAGTCTCTCCCTTCCCCATCTGACCTGGAAAAAAAAAAATCTAGATAACTAGTTCCTAGTTTGATCTTCACTGAAAATAAATACTCAGGCCTGGAAGGATCTAAAGTAGAGTATCCTGATGGCCCCTCTACTGCTGGAGCCCCTGGCTGTCAGGCAGAGCTTCCCTGGCTCCCACTGACTTATTTCTCATGTCCTGGAATTCCCTTTCCAGGGTAGTCACCTCCTCCTGCCAATTTTTCTGTCAGTTTTCTCCAGCTGGAGGCGGATCAGGGCAGTCTCTGCAGTGGATGTGCTACCAGGGACAGGGCTGTGTATGCAGATTTCTGCCAGCCCTTGCCTTCCCTCCCCTCCATCTGTACGGTGATGCCCTGTGCTGGCGTGAGGAGACGCTCACTCTTAATCTATAGAAGGGATGTGTGTGGTGCCTTCTACCTAAGGAGAGGGCAATTTTATTTGCGGTGCCAAAAAGACATAGAGGATAAAGCTATGCCAGGATTGGGAAGGGTGTACATGTCTGTGGAAGGCTGAGTCAGGTGTGCTGGCAACTCCCTACAGTCAATGGGACCAGTTTTTCTCTTAGAATCATGGAATGATTTGGGTTAGAAGGGACCTGGCCAGGTGGGAATTAGCTGCTCCCTCGCCCACACTTTCCCAAACTTGCAAAAAGCTGGACCTGCCACTGGCAAAATTATTCATTTCAGGATGCTGACTGGCTCCAGACCACAAGAGACATTTCAGCATCCTGATGCCTGTCCTGTGCTCCCAATGCAGATTCCTTGGGTAAGTGGGACCAGATGTTCCCTGTGAACCCTGTGCCCTAGGCTGGGTTCCTGGTGCATGTTTGCGTGTCTCCATAAGGAATATAATCTCCTTTGGAGGCTGCAGGATGGCCCCTTGAGTGCCAGTCCTATCTTTGCCAAGCACTATATCATCTCCAAGCCTATAAATCCCTTTTGGGACCTTCAGGAGAAGGCTGCAAGCTGTTTACCTGCAGTGTGGATCCAGGGATGTCTGGAGGGGTGGGAGGAGCAGCACAGGAACAGTGGGCATTGCTAGTGGGAGGGAAAAGGGACAAATCCCTGCCAGCTGCCCTTAAGAACATGCTGCCCACATTATATTCAGCTCTTCCTCCTCAGAACTGAGAAACACTTGTAATGGTGGTTGGGAGATGATGAAGGAGATTTCTCTCTGCCTACATGAGCACACACACTGAGAACACTCAGAGGAGCCCAGTCCTGTGAAATAACCTTCTCTTCCTCTGTGATTTGTGACAGTGGAGAAGAGAGCCCAGCTGGGTAGGCATCCGAGGTAGCATTTAGGAATTCCCTCTGGCTAAGCCAGCTAAGGAGTCTGGAGCACTCTGCAGTCCTGTGCTGGGCTGCCCAGCACCACTCCTGCCTTTGCCTGGGTCACTGGAGGGAAAGGATGGCAATATTTTGGGAACTCTTGAAGGAAGTGAAAGCAGAGTCTGAATCAAGTTCATCTTGAAAGTCTGTGAAGCCACTGAACTTCAAAGCAATGTTTCTGCTCTGCACCAGGCTCAGTGCTTGGGCAGAACTTTCTAAGTCATGTGTGAGTCTTTTTCTGATACTTAAAGTGCAAAAATATTTCAGTGAAAGCAGAAGTTCTATTTGTGGACGTTCAGGTCAGCTTAGGTTGGAAATTCAGAGTACTGATCTGACGAGCAGCCCTTTAACTCTGCACAGCTGCAGCTTAGGGGGGTTACAATGCAAACAATCCCTGTGCCAGGCCCTGAACTGAGCCTTGGCCCTAAAAATCTTGCTGTTGGTTGGAGCAAACCTCTTACCTACCTTGTCTGTGGTTTTGTGTGTTATAGACTCTGTTCTTGTGCTGTGTGCTTTTAACAGCAATGTGTACTCGCACTCTGCCCGAGAGAGTCACGGACTTCAGCTGTTCCCCGGATGTGCTGTGTTGCTTTTCCCCTGATGCATATCAAAAACCCAATAAATATTGGCTTTACGGTGTTTCTAGCCACACTTTCTCTCCAGTATAAAATGTTCCTTCAGCTTCAGCTGCTCTGGTTTCTCTCAGCATTCCCTCCAGTGACCCAGGCAAAGGTCACCTGCAGGGAGCAGGGCACTCCTCCTGCCACTCACTTTTGGCCAAGAAAAATCTGTAACCTCATCCACAACCCTCTGTCCTTATGTGTAACCCTCTGTTTGTGTCCATAACCCTCTATTCTTGTGTTCCGGTTTGTGGGTGCCAATTGGTTCAGGTGCCCCAAGGATGAGCAATGCCTGACATCCACCCACTGCTCCGTGTAAATGGTGGCGTGGGGCAAAGCAAGGGTGAAATGGGATTTCATGGCTTATCTGCAGGTGTGGCTATGTGTTCTTCTAAGTCTTTTATCCTAAGTAGTGAAACTGGTGTAACCATGTGAGTCTGTGGGATTGTTTTGTCAGCAAGGGAGCTTCATGGAACTGAATTTTGCCCTGCAAGTAACAGTGAGCAGCATGTCTGTGTGTCACAAAGCTGTCCCTTTAGCGGAGGCAGCTCTGAATAATCTAACCTTGAGCAATTTTGCAGAGAAATGCTGAAGTCTTATCTGACTTGAGAAAAGCTCTTTGAGATCCCATTGGTATTGCTGGGGAGAGCTGTCTGTGGTGTCTTTGGGGCAAACACATCTAAGAGGAGCTCAGTGGCTGTGCTCTGTTTGGATTTGTGTTTTGGGAGCAAAAAGCTGATGTGATTTGAGCCAGATAGTGGGGCCTTTGAGGACTGATGAAGGGTCAGGTTTTAATTTTGCATTTTAACAGAGATTCTCCCTCTGGCTCAGTGGTGGGGGCAGAATAGCAGCTGATGGTAGAAATGAAGATGGGTTTGCCCAGGAAGCTGCTCCTGTGGTTCCTGAGAAAGACTGTGACCCGGGAGCTGTTTGCTCCTGGGCTTGATGAACAGCAGGTAGTAAAGGTGAGCCCTTAGGGGGCTGGTGTTGGGAGGTGGGTGCTCAGCCACAGTGTTTCCTGAGCCCATGGCCTTACCCTGTTCCTGTGAGCATTTCCAACAGGAGCTGGGAGAACTTCACATGGGAGCTAAGTGTCCAAGTGGTGAGCGAGAGGAGCCTTGTCCACTCCAGAGCCCAGGCACCAGCACACAGGTGCTGGTGGGAACCAGGGACATCTGACTAGTCCCTGTGCACATGAAGCTCCTGGAAAGGAGGACTTTTAGTCTTGGGAGTGTTGAATAGTGAGATGCAGCAGGGCAGCCCCCTTATCCTCATCTCCTGGTCCAGGCACGGAGGATTGCTGGCAGATAGAAGGCTCAGGGGTGCAGTCGCACATCCTGGCTGAGCTTCTGGGAGCAGGGCCGGTGCTGAGGCCTCGACATTGGAGTGGAGGGCTGGGGACAGAGGCCTCGGGGCAAAGGGCTTGATGCTGGGGTGCAGAGGTCAGCACGGGGTTGAAGGGCTCAGGGCAGAGGGGTCGATGCCAGGGTGGAGGGCTCGGAGCAGAGGGCATGCAGCTGGGGCAGAGGCTTCAGTGCTGCTGTGGAGGCATTGGTGTGGGGTCAGTGGGCTCGTGGCAGAAGGCTCCGTGCCGGGCTGCCCGGGTGGAGGGCTCGGGGCAGAGGGCGCGGTGCCGGGGCACGGAGCAGCCTTCCCGCTATTGTTCCCGGCGCTCCCAGTGCCGCCATCAGTGCGGCACGAGGCGGTGCCGGCGGGAGCGGCGCCATGGGCCGGGAATGCCGCTCCTGGCCGACGAACGGGCAGTGCCCGCGATGCCGCTGTCCGCTCCATTTTCTGTCTCGCCCGTCACGGGGACGCTCAGATGGCAGAGTCGCGCTCGGCGGTCCTGGGAGGGAGGTGGAGTCTGCCCATCCTCCGCCCGCCCTCCCTCCATTGTCGGCGGCGGCACCGGCACCTGCTCGGGCCACCGGCGGCCGGGATGCTCCTGCCCTTCCTGGCGGAGCGGGGACGCTGCCGCAGTGCCGGGGCCGCAGCTCGCAGCCGGAGGGAGGAGATGCTGCTTGTGCCTGCCCGGCCCTGCTGCCGCCTCGGGAAATGAACATGAGTCTGCCAGGCCGCGTCTCCTGCTCCATGCTCAACTGCTTTGTAAGTGCTGCTTTTTATTCCCCTTCTCTCCTCCATGGAAGCGGGGCCGTAAGCCAGCTGCGCTCTCCAACGCACATGCCGGTGGAGGCATCCTCTGGATCTGCCCGGGGAGAAGGGGGACCCCCTTCTCCTGGCTCCCACATGCCGCCGGAGGACGCCGCGGCCCGTCCCTGCTGCCCTGGCCGGGCCCAAGGGCACAGCAGTGCCCGGCGCCGCGGGCTGAGCCCAGGCAGGCCCTGGCCGCTGTGCTGGGCCCCGCAGGCTCTGCACCCTGCCTGGAGCTGGGCAATTACCGTGCGAGAGCAGCCGACCCCCGGGGAGCCCCGCGCCCCCTCCCTGGCTGCGGCTGTGCAGGACCCCTCGGGTGCTGTGCTGTGCTGTGCTGTGCTGTGGGGGGTCCTGCACTCGGCGCCTTTTACACCTTCAGCGAGAGGGGGTTTCCTGCTCTGACCCTTCCTGCAGACCCACCCTCAACCCCCCAGGGCACTCCTGGCCAGATTGGCTCTGAGGGCTTCAGGAGGCTTGTGAAGAGAGCAGCGTGCTGACCCCCACCCTGCTGGTACCGGGGATGGGGCTGTGGCGGGAGGGGATGCTCAGCCTCTGCCTGCCCTGTGCTGCAGGCGAGGAGGGACTCAAGGACACCCAGGCGGGTGGAGAGCTCAGGCTGCCCTGTTCCAGTTCCTGCTGCTCCCTGGGATTTTCTCTGCGAACTGCAAAGTGAGGATGGGAGAGGATCTCTGCTTCCTGGCTGCTGCACCGGCACATGGGCGCACACCTTCCCTTTGTGCTCTTCTGGGCTGGTGCCTCAGTCTTGGAGTTAGCCACTGGCAGGAGGGGCCCCAAGACCCCATGGTCTCCAGTGAGCATTGGCTGCTGCTGGAGCTGGTGCTGTGCTCTGTCCCTCACAGCATGGTGACAGGGCCGGTGCCTTTGCCCCCATCCGGGCCTGATGCTGAGATTTGTAAAGGCTCTAACAGCATGTTACATGTGTGCAGGATCCTTGGATGCGGGGTGGGAGGGGTCTGGCTGCCTGTCTGAGGTCCGGGGAGCACCTCAGGCCAGGCTCTTCCTTCAGGCACTGAGGCTTTAGCACCTGTCAGTAACACAAGAGGATTCAGCATCTGAAATATTCCTGAGCCAGAAGGATTGAGATCTCCTTTCTTCAGGTTGAAATTGGGATTCTGGCTTGGGTGACATATCCAGAAAGATATGTCATTTTAAAATATTACTCAGTGCTCACAGGACACAGTGTTTCCTGGTAAATGCTAGAGCCTAGAACTAGCTTTAGAGAGCAATCAGCCTTCTGAATAAAACATTCCCACACCAAATACATGTGGAATTAGCACCATCCTGGACTCCCAGCAGTGAGCATCTCCAGCTGAATGTCTGGGTGCCACTCCTTTGGGCAGCAGTTCAGTGATGTGACAGGGCCTGGGTGAGGGCTGGTGAAAATTGGCACCAGTGGTTCACACCAGAGCTCAAGGAGCATTGGGACAATGCTCTGAGACACATGGTGGGATTTGGGGCGTCCTGTGCAGGGCCAGGAGTGGGACTTGATGATCCTTATCCCTTCCAGCTCGGGATACCCTGATTATATGAGTGAATGAAGATTCTCATGTTCCAAACATGAGTGGAGTGTGTGGAGACACATACTCCACTTGTCAAGGATGGCATGTGCAGGTTCTGTGTGACCATCCTAGTCCTCTGTGGGTTTTCTCAGGTGTCCATCTGAACAGGATCGACATGTGCAGCTGCCCTGGGCTTGGTGCTGGCACCAGTCAGTAGTGCCTGTTGTGAATTATGTGCACTGGGGTGCAGTTGTGGTAGGGTTGTAGGTTGTTCACAGTTGTATCTTCTCCTCCAGAAGATTCAGGCTCTTCCCAGATTTCTTTGGTGTGAGAATGAAAACAAAAACTTCCAAAACAAAGCAGTCCTTAAGGGAAGAGTAGGCTGACATTGGACTGTAGGTGGAAACCCTCTGTGTCATGGTGTGTCTGCTCTGGTACCATGGAGCAGGTAACGGGAACAGCTGACGTGACAAGTTACTGTCACATCAGTCCTCTGTGACCAAGGTGTGTCTGTTTGACTTTGGAAACACCACTCAGCTGGAAGAGGCGGGACTCGGAGGCTTCAGCATTTCACTCTGCTGTGGGCACTCTGCAACAGCCAGAGGAACTGCTGGGGTCTGGAGGCAGAACAGACATTTCCATGAACAGGTATCCCCAAGCTCCTGGGCTGCCAAGAGTATCCAGCAGCTTCAGTTTTTGTCTTTCACAGCGTGTTCTGGCCAAGGCTGTCTGACTGTGTGCTCTGTTTGCAATGCAGGGTGAGGAGGGCCCTCCCAGTTTGGAGTACATCCAGGCCAAGGACTTGTTCCCCCCGAAGGAGCTCATAAAGGAGGAGGAATCACTGCAGGTAAGGAAGTAAAAACACCCAAACAGCTCTGGGATGTGCAGGCTGGGCTCTGCAGAGCAGCTCTCCAGCCCAGCACATCCTGGAGGCCACAGGCGGGCCAGTGTTGGGGGCACGCTGGGGCAGCAGGTCCCTGTGCGTGGGGCCAGGCCGGCTGTTCCCAAGGCCCTGTCCCTGTCTGCCCAGCCCTGGCAGGATGTGTCCGGCATCGCCAGCCACCGGGAGCGCGGCCAGAACTGCTGCAGTGCACAGCCAGCCCCGGCATTCCCTGTGGGAAGTGCTGCTGCCTGCCCTGCCCTGCAGCCAGCATCCAGGGAGGTTCCCGGGACAGGGGGAGCAAGGGGGCCGTGCTCTGTACAGCCGTGCAGCTGCACTGCCTGCTCTCCCCTCGAGCACCTTGCCCCTGGCGTTGTCCTGCTGCACGGTGGCTGGAAGAAGGAACCTCCGTATGGTGCCAGCCTCCTGCTGCAGAAAGCCCTGGGAAGAGCCCTGGGTGCTACTGCTGCTGTGCAGCAAGGGCAGCATTCCCTCCTGGGAATTGGTGCTTCCTTTAACAACCTGTGGTGCTCACCATCCTCCTCCTGGGGCTGGACCCAGGCTCACCTTGTTCTTGCTGCTGCAGTGTTTTGAGTTTGTTCGGAGACTGTCACTGCCTTGGCAAACAGTGCTGGGGAAAAGAAGGACTGAGAGCTATTGGCTTGAAGGAACAGCCATAGACTGGGGAGTCGTGCAGGGTCAGGCCTGCAGGGCTGTGACTTTGGTGGGTGAAGCTGCTGAGGCGACTCTGAGCTGAGACTCCTGGAGAAGAGCACACTCTGCCTTAGTTTGCTGTGTTGAGAAATGAAGTCCAACCCTCCCAGGGGTAATTTGCCTTCAGGAAATTGTTAATTTATTGTAAAGCTGAGTGTTCAAGACCAGCTTGGATGGGACTTGGAATATGGCCTAGTGGAAAGTGTCTCTTGCTCATGGCAGGGCATGGAACTGGATGAGCTTGGGTTGGGATGTCACTCCCAGCCCAAACCATTCCAGGATCCTGTGACTCTAGAAGGATGCCATCAATTGATAACAAGCTGTATTGGGGTACCTGCTGGTTTATTCCAGGATTTCCTTCTGTTGCTTCTTGCAGCCTTACCAGCCCCTTCCTGTTCTGTCTCCCTTCTGTTGCTGTGTGAAAGAGGCACGTAAGCAGGAGAGACACATGCCAGATAAAAACAGCTCTGGCAAGCATGCAGAAATCAACTGCAGAAATAAAGAGAGGATATTCTCTTAGGCAAATAATTAATATTTTTCAAGAGTGTTCGGACAGATGCCAGGCTAAGGTGGATTTTTATACAAAGAAAGGAGAAGTTGTTAGTACAGTTGTCACTTGAAGTCTGAAATTCAGGTTTTTATACCCAAGCCATAGAAACAACTTCAAAATAGAGAGAAGGTGGTCTGACTTTTACTAATTACAGTGTAATGAATTGTGTCATTAGCTGCCCTGTCTGGCAGGTTTCAGCTCTGGCTGAAATGATAAATTGTCATGACATTTTTTGCATAATTGGTTACCAACTTCACCTGGTGTAGGTGGCATTCAGGGAACAGGAGGAGCCTGATTAGCTAAGGACAAAGAAGCCTGGTGAATTTTAGGCTGTTCTGCCTTCTTTTTTTTTAATATAAGAAAAGTCAAACTAGACTGTCTGCCAGGATCCCATGTTTTAAAAACAGCTATGGCGTGTCCAGACTGATGGGGAAAAACAGACAGTTGATTATGGAGATATTTAAAATAATGGAATACAGGTAACTTTAATGAAGCTTTCTTGCAGTTTAATCAAGACAAGTTTCCTCAGTCATATAAATAACTATACTTATACTATAATACATATATAATACATATACTATAATAACTATACTAATACACAGTGAATCCCTGAGAGCCTTGTTAGCAGAAACTGGGTACAACTTTGGTTCATTTGCTTACCTGGATGTCACTACTGAGTCTCACAGGGCTGCTGAGGGCACCCCATGTTTAAGTGGCACAGCAGGTTCCCATAAGTGACACTGCCCTGGGACAGAGGCTTTTGATCAGCCACAGAATCCCTGAATCACTGAGGCTGGAAAAGACCCCCAAGACCATCCAGTCCAAGCTGTGCCCGATCCCCACATTGTCACCCAGCCCAGAGCACCGAGTGCCGCATCCAGTTGTTCCTTGGACACCTCCAGGGATGGTGACACCACCACCTCCCTGGGCAGCCCCTTCCTCCAGTGCTTCCCCATGGTGCTGGGCTCTTTCAGGAGCTGTGCAGAGCTTCTCTCTGAGCTGTCCTGCAGTCATGTCCCTCTCCATGCCTCTTGTGCCAGGGCTGGTTTCCCCTCTCTAAAGAGCGGGGACCATCAGTCCCTCTGTCCCCAAGGCCACCCCTCACTGCCGGGTGTGCATGGCACACAGGTGATCCTTCAGGAGGTGCTCGTTGGCTCCAGAGGCATCCTTGGGGAGAGCTCCGTGTGTGGGGCGGGGCAGCGGTGCCAGTGCTGCCCGTCCTGCTCTCGGGACACGGGGAGCACCTCGCTAGGAATGGTTCCTTGGGAGATGCACTGCGGAGGCAATGGGAACAGTGGCTCTGGGAATTCCGGTGCACAAGGTACCTGTGTGACCTGACCTGGTGCTGTCTCCCTTCCAGGTGCCATTCACTGTGTTGCAGGGTGAGGGAGTGGAGTACCTGGGCCATGCCAATGACGCTGTGATCGCCATCTCCAACTACCGCCTGCATATCAAATTCAAGGACTCTGTGATCAATGTGAGTGTGGCTCTGCCTGCACCATCACCTCTCCCAGGGTTTCAGAGCAGGGAGGGGTGGGAATACCCTGTTCCTGGGGGCTGTGGCACAGGAAGGGGCCTCTTGGAGGATGCCAGGCCTGGGCGTGCAGTTGCTGTTTTGTTACCGTATTTAAGTGTGAGGATGGGGTTTTCCTTTGGATAGTAATTAAGTCCTTCCTTTGCTGTTTTCTTTAAATTCAAGCAATAACTTCGGTCGTTTTAAGGCTGTTGAGGTCTCTTGCAGGCCAATTTTAATGAGACTTCTCACCAACGCAGAGTCAGGCAGTGGAAGCTTGAGGCTTTCTCTCACTGCCTTGACTTGCCGTCTCTTTACTGCAGCTGTTATTTGGTTCAGTTACCTGTGCTTGACTGGATGTGGTTGAGTCAGGAACTGGCCCCAAGTGGGAGATCACCGAGGGAGAGAACAGAAATCAGAATAATAATCATGGAAGAGCTCTCTGCTGACTCATGGAGCTCCATAACCCTGGGAGTGGGATTGTAGTTCACAGAAGCAGCTCATGACTGGTGGAGATGTGCTGCAGCGAGAGGAGCCTGCAGGCATGGCTGCTGGGACTGCTCTGCCATGGTGTCATGCCCTACATCTCTTCCTCCCTCACAGGTGCCTTTGAGGATGATGGAAAGCGTGGAGTGTCGGGATATGTTCCAGCTTCACATCGTCTGCAAGGACTCCAAAGTGATCAGGTATCTGGTTTATTGCTGTGGTGCAGCTGCTGGTGCTGCAGGCTGGGACCAGCTCCGGTAGCTCCCCCTGTGCTGCTGTTGGAATTGAGCTGTCCATGGTCAGGGCTCTAAGGCTTGGGGCCACGTTCCTTTTTCTGTCTCAGTCCTGGCTGAGTGAATGTCCCTGCTGAGGGTGATTTGCCTTTGGGTTTGCAGGTGCCATTTCTCCACCTTCAAGCAGTGCCAGGAGTGGCTGAAGAGGCTGACTCGAGCCATTGCCCGCCCTGCCAAGCCTGAGGACCTCTTTGCATTTGCCTACCACGCCTGGTGCTTGGGGGTGTGTGTGGATGAGGAGGATCAACATGCACATCTCTGCCGTCCTGGTGAGCTCCTGGCCTGGCCCTTCCTGCTGCTCTGGCAAGCAGCACTGCACTGCAATTGAGCTCTTGTTCATAAACCCTCTCCGGTTTCAAATTCGCCTCCCTGGGTCATCCTGTGCCTGGCCTAGAGATCCAGCTGATGGCCATATGCTGTTGGATAAGAAGCACAGTGAAAAGAATTAGTTACAAATACAACAAAAAGCTTTCTGAACCAGCAACACAGAAGCAGCTTTTCCCTTTCTCCTTGAGAGAAAACATCCCATACTTAAGTTCTCTCATCACAGTGATAGAGACCTCAGGCAGTCCTGTCCGGGAGTGGCAAACAGTGTCAGTTTTGAGGCAGCCTAATTGATATGAGCCCATCTGCATCTCTTCACCAACACCCAAAAATTCTGTGACATTCCCAGGATCAGGTCTGCAGAGAGCTCTGGCTCACCCTCGCGCGGGTGCAGATCAAGTCTTTGAGAAGAGAAAACCAGAGCTGTGCTGGTGCCCTCGTGTGGACTGGGAGTTTCCTTTCCCTGGGAACACAAAGTTTGCTTGCACTTGCTTTGTCTTATCGATAATGAGGCTGTTTAAAAATGGAATTAAAATGAGTGAGAAACCTGGCTTTAGACTGAAAAATGAGAGGATCCTAGAGGAGAGCAGCAGTAGCCTGAATGGAATGTCCAAAGACAGGCGAGATGGAGGGGTGGGGTTCAGTAGTACAGCTATTCCAAGAGAAGCTGATAGAGGAAAGGTAAGCTCTGTGTCCTTCTACCATGCCCCAAACCCCAGCAATCAGAGATATTTCCTGTGTTTCCTTTAGGGGAAGTGTTTAGTGTAAATAAACTCACCAGTGCAAGTTGTTGCTGCAGGATATGGCTGAGGTAAAGAGCCTTGCAAATTAACAAGATTTGACACTGGAGCAACAAAGGCATCCAGAATTTGTGAGGCAAGGCTAAAACATGAGAGAGGAAGCCCTGAGTCAGCGTCTGAGAGCAGTCTGGAGGAAGGAGCTGCCTCGGGTGGGTGCTCAGAGCTCCTTGCCGTAGGGTTCCTGACATCCACTTTGGAAGCTGTCTCTGCCAGATGGGCAGAAGTGGATTAAATTAACCCCCACACACCCCCTTGACATGGAGAGGCTGTTTCTGTGCCCTGAGATGAGATCTGACTTGACAATACAAGCAGGGGTACCCCTGTGAGGGACAAGTCTTCCTGCCTTCTGAAGCACAATCCCTTCTGCCATCCACTTGCCCTGGAGTTTCTCCTTGCCAAAAAGATGCTCCCAGGGCTGGAGCCCCTCTGCTCTAGAGCCAGGCTGAGAGAGCTGGGCGTGTTCATGTGGAGAAGAGAAGGCTCCACGGAAACTCAGAGCCCCTTCCAGGGCCTAAAGGGGCTTATAAAAAAAAGGGAGAGATTTTCATTAAGGGTGGGTAGTGACAGGACATGGGGGAACAGTGTTAAAGTGACAGAGGGCAGGGTTAGATGGGATGTTCAAAGGAATTCTTTAATCAAGGAATGGAGAGGCCCTGGCAAAGGGTGCCCAGAGCAGCTGTGGCTGCCCCTGGGTCCCTGGAAGTGTCCAAGGCCAGGCTGGAGGGGCTTGGAGCAACCTGGGATAGTGGAAGGTGTCCCTGCCCATGGCAGGGGTTGGAACGGGATGGGCTTCAGGTCCCTGCTGACCCAAACCTTTCTGTGGTTTTGTGACTCTCTCCAGCCTGTGACAGTTGCTGTGGAGTTCCACAAACAGGTTCGGATTCTTCTGTGCTGTCAGTAACTTCCTGTGCTCTGTTCCTCAGGGGACCACGTGAGGTTCCGGTTCGAGATGGAGCTGGTGAGGATGGGCTTCGACCTGCAGAACGCCTGGCGCGTCTCTGACATCAACAATAACTACAAGTGAGTGTTTCATCGCCAGGCCCTCCCCGCTCTCCTCTTGCCTTACTTTTCCCTTGGTAATCCCCGTGCAGAGCAGTGGGTGAGTCAGACTCCAGCTAATCCTCCTTCCTGGCCTTGACAGCCCCCAGGCTGATCAGAGTATGAGCCAGATCCCTTTTCTTTATGCCTTTCACATCATAGAATTGGAGAGGGAATACAGCCCAAACATCAGAGCTAGCAGGAACTGTAAATGCTGACTTAGGTACTTTATCATGTGGTAGCTCTTACTCCTCATGGAAAACATTTGGGAGTCTGGAGGTCCATCCATTGTGGGTTTGTCTTTCTGGTCAGTCCTTCTCTCTAAAGTGCTCAGTTTGACATAACAACCACAGTTTTCATATACTCAGGCAGCTGTTCAGCTCTGTGAGGAGCTAGGGTTAGCCAGTGGAGAGCTGTGGGCAGGCTCAGGAGTCTGGGATGAGCAAGGCTCATTCAGTCAGAGCAGAAGCTGAAGGGTGATCTGCCTCCAGCTGCTGGCAAGGCATTCACAAAGGGCATGGAGTAAAACTTCTGACAGTGACACATGGCAGAACAAGAGGTGGTGGCCTCAAAGTGTAGCTTGGGAGCTTCACAATGCGGAAGGGAAAAGAGCATTCCCTGGGAACATGGTGGTGTGCTGGGCACATCCCCACAGGGGGCTTCTCCATCACTGCGGTGTCATGTTTCAGTTAAGCCAGTGTTGAAAGTGTTCCCTATGGTCATTGGAGTGGAGATCTCTACAAGGTTTTCCCACTCTCACAGTGGAAGAGACCTTTTGCCACCAGTCAGTGTTTCCAGCCTGCCTTCTATTCCTGCAGGAGCACAGTACTCCTGGAGAAGGGCAGCTGCGCTCTTTGCAGCAGGTGGCATTAAGCCAATGGGATTTCAAACTTTGATGGACATACTCATTTGTGCATTTCCTATAATCCTGTTCCTGAAACCACTGGTATCCCTCAGCCTTTCCTCTCTGTCCCAGCCAGTCCAGGCATCCCCATCACCTATGGATTGGACAGTTCTAGGTCACTGGTTTCCTGTGGAGACCATGAGAAATCTCAGACACACTGGACTGGGGAAATCCCAGTTTTGGAGCTTGCTGCCTGTTCTCTTTTTCCTGAAGAATCCAGGCCACGAGTACTAAATATGGGGGGTGATTTCCATTTTACCTCTGTCCTACTGACCACGTTGTTGCTTTGGGACTGTTCACATGACTTTGCTGGCATTTACACAGTTTCTTCAAGGCTGCCAAATAAAAGTTGTTGTCCTGAACTGCTCTGTTTTGGAGTGCACAGCCTGTGGGCCTCTGCCCTAGATAGAGTCTCTGTGTGTTGGGCCTTCTTCTTTGTTGGGTCTTGGGGTGTGGTTCCCTCTGACTATTTCAGGAAGTTCAGCTTCCATTGACCACCTGTGCTTTGCTTCATGGCCAATAATCCACAGCCATTACCCACCTTCTCTGAAGACAGGTTTTTGATTTCCAACCAAACCAGGGAAGAAAGGACTTAAAACAAACCTCAGCAAGCTGGGTGTGGGCATGGCTTTGCTTCCCTCCACCTGCCAGGTTCCTCCCTGGGGATCCCCGCAGGTCCCAGCTTCCTGCAGACATCCCGGGATCTCAGGGGTGGGGTAATTGCCTTGTGCGACTCAAACCAGTTCTCTCTTGCTGCTGGGGGAGTGTGGCTTTAAATCCTGCCCTGGCTTTTGATCATAACCACCTGCCTCTATTCACAGGGATCAGGTTACTTTTTAACTGTTTATAGTCTTTTTTATCTTTTATTTCCCTGCATTGGCAAAACAGTGTTGTTAAAGACAGGATACTCCAAGGTAATGGCTTTGTTCCTTGTCTTTCAAGTCTGTTCCG
The DNA here is from genome assembly GCF_026979565.1 of Vidua chalybeata. Lineage (NCBI taxonomy): Eukaryota > Metazoa > Chordata > Aves > Passeriformes > Viduidae > Vidua > Vidua chalybeata. The sequence continues at coordinate 639,637 of NC_071549.1, read as the reverse complement.
AGATGTCCTTATCTGGGAACTATTATCTCCTTCCTGGCGACAGCCATCGTAAAATGAGAGCAATACAAGCTTATAATAACCACTCCTTCAGTCCTGATAAAAGTGTACAGTGATAATAAAATTATTGCATGGTCTCTCCCTGGCTTTCACATCTTCAGGGATCTTATACCCAGGGAAATGGAATCACTCCAGCATTGCCCATCTGGTCCACACAGGCTCTCTGAGGTAGTTGTTTCATATCAGCCTTAGTACTGGTGCATTTGATACACATATAGTTCCTTCAAAAAAAGAAAAAAAAAAAAAAAAAAAAAAAACCACTTTTCCTCCAATGTTTGATGCCCATTTTTAGGTTTCATCTTTTTACGGTTGTGATTTTATTTAACTTTTGAGTTTATGAGGAGAAAGTTGCCTGGAGTTCTGTTACTGCTTTAGCCAGATGGTGTTTCCTACTGGTCTCTTGAGACTGCTCTTAATTCAAATTTTGTCTTTTTTACACTTCTCTATAAATTTTAATACTATCCATACCATTGGAAAGGGATAATTACTGTGCCTGCTTGGATTTGCCACAGGAACATGAGGACTGGTAGTGGTACACGTGTTTGCCTTCTGTGAAACAAGAGCTTGGACAAGGCTCTGAGGGACGAGATGGGGTTGTTGGGGTGTCCTGTGCAGGGCCAGGGGCTAGACTCAGTCCTCGTGAATCCCTTCCAAACCAGGGTATTCCATTGTTATCTCTGTGCTAAGAAGGTTCTCCATCGATCCTCATTCACAGGTGCTGATTCCTGTGTCTGTGCTGTTCCAGCTGCCCTCTCCTGCCACCAAACCTCACAGTTCAAGGCTGTTTCCCTTTGTTGTCTGGCTCAGGCTGGTCCCGGAGCTTTCCAGGCCACCCCACTGCAGGTGGTTCCCTTTAGGACTCCCGTTGTGGTGAAAAATGATCGTTGAGGTTCTCAACTATTTCTTATCTTCTCAAGAGCAGCTGTTTCATAAGAGGAGCATCCTTCAGCTCTATGGGGACACACCTGTTAAAAAAAACACGGGCACACAAAAAATTTCAAAAAGCCTCTTCTGAAAATCTAAATCTGCCCTATCTGCTCATTCATTGATGTTTCAGGTAGCTCTCACACATGAGGGGTGACCCCCCTCCCAACAGCTGTGTTGGCTCAAAACCCAAGTGCCTTGAACTTAACCCTTTGTGTTGTTGTTGCTGCTGTGGGAGCCTTATCCCCTCTAAAACATTATTGAATCTACTGAGTGATGAATGCTGTAACAAAGGGAATTTTCAGTTATTCTACTTTGGAGCAGCTTAGGTCCAAAGGAATAGTCAGAGACTTTTGCATGATTTTGCTGGTAACACCAAGAAACACCTGGATGTGTCTGAAAATGTCAGCTTTGGTTCAGACACTTGTGTGTTCTGTGTGGAAGCAACACAAGTCTCCCATGGGAATTTCTGCCCTTGCAGAAATTCCCTTTCTGCTTCTCTTCCAGGCTCTGTGGATGTCATTACTGTCACTCCAGGGGTTGGTAGTGTTGCCTCAATGCTGTCCTGTTTCTCTTCAGGCTTGGGGTTGATCCATGCACATTCTGGTGGATGCTGGTCATTCTGAGCATCACACCGTCACCCTCACCTTCCCCTGGAAGTTGTCCACACTTTGTTCACAAGCTCAGCTTATTTCAGCCTTCCTATAAAGCTTGTACCCTGAAATTTAGGGTGCCACAGATAGCCTTCCTTGTATCAGTTTATAAGATGCTGTTAAGCCAACAGAGTTGCTTATCCTGGGTTTCCACTTCCTCTACTGTATTCCTCTGGAATTCTAGCCTAGAAAGACATACCTCTTTCTCTTGACCTTACTGCCTGTTTCTATGCACCCTGCTTGAATTTGTCTTCACTTCTTAAAGATGTCCTGTTTCCTACCTGAATTTTATTGATTTCTATCTTACTGTTTTTCTAAGGCTACAGAGTTTAAGTGATTTAACTCTTGGAAGATACACTCCTGAGCCTCTTTTGGACTACCTCTCCCCAGTCTGTACTTTTAAGACATCACCCAAGTTTCATCTGGGGTGCCAGGGAACTGTTTGCACTTCAGTGAAGCCTGTTCATGTATAGACTCAGCTATTCCAGAAGTTCCTCCAGACCTGAACAGGTGCTAACCCTCTCCCACATTCCTGCATCTTCAGTCATGCTTCACTGCTTGTCTAATTTCCTGACTGCCTTTATTTATGGAATCTGAGGCATTTCAGAGATGTCCAAGCCCAGACATCCTACCACAAACAACCTGGTCTTCACCTTCTTAACTGACAGCTTTAATTTTGCTTCCTGAATTCCTCATCCTCACCCAGTTGTTTTTATCCCTTAGCCACCCTTGCTTTCTGCCTGGGGCTCTCAGAGGAGCTGTCTAGACACTGCAGTGCCATTTTCCAGTGTGGCAGGCAGTTCTTCACTAGCGCCATAAACTAATACTGAATTGTGCCTGTTGCCATCAGCTGGAATAGCCTGGGCTCAGGAACACCAGACCACCCTCTGGAGCTTACTGGCTGGATCCTTTCACCCTCCTCACATTGCTCCCCATCTGCCCTGAAACATTCCTGTTAAATTATGTGGGATAGCCTTGAGCCAGAGCTGCTCTTTGATGTTCCTTGCCATGTACCCTCCTGTGCCTGCCTGGCTGCAGGGGCTCAGCTGGTCCAGCTCCCAGGCACTGCTGTGTCTGAGCCTGCCCTCGACCTGTGCTGGGAGCAGCAGGGGCAGGGGAGGAGCTGCAGGAGCCAGAAAAGCCCCCCTGTACTCCTGGAATTTCATGTGTGCTACAGTCCCAAAAGGGTTTGTGCTGGAAGGAACCTTAAAGCTCATCCCATTCCACCCCTCCATGGGGAGGGACACCTCCCACTGTCCCAGGCTGCTCCAAGCCCCATCCACCCTGGCCTTGGACATTTCCAGGGATCCAGGGGCAGCCACAGCTGCTCTGGGCACCCTGTGCCAGGGCCTCACCACCCTCCCAGTGAACAATTTTTCCCCGGTATCCCATGTCACCCTGCCCTCTGGCAGTGCTCTCTGCTCTTGGAGTTATCTTCTCACTGCTGGTACGTGTTCAGCTAGCTATAAGAATTTGATTTCTGGCACCCCACTGAACAAGTTATGCTGTAGATCTCACTCCTGTCACTTTATTTGCATACCCCCAGTCCCCGCTGCTAAATTTCTGGGCAGATTGTGTCTTCCTCACTGAACAATGTGTCGTGTTCTGCCGGGCAGAAAGTGGTGGGCCATTCTTTACCAGAAGCTCTGTGTGTACTTCCTACAAGAAAACAAAAACTCCATGTAAATTATTGACTATTCCCCTAAAACCTCATGAATTCTTAAATCCAGAGGTTGTTCCAAAGGCATCCTAGCCCAGAGGTGAGGCCTGAGGTGAAAGGAGGTTGTCTTCTCTCAGCTCATTCCTGACAGCACTTTTTGGCTCACTTGTTGAGGCTGTGCTGAGACAGATATGAGGAGGAAGAGCCAAAGTCCTGCACGTTGAGTTTGGGGAAATGTGAGCTGCTCTGGGGCAGATTTTTGATTGCTCAGTCCTCATCTTGCCTTTCATGCTTTCTCTTCTCCAGACTTTGTTCCAGTTATCCCCAGAAGCTGCTGGTCCCTGTCTGGATCACTGACAAGGAGCTGGAGAATGTGGCTTCGTTCAGGTCATGGAAGAGGATCCCTGTGGTGGTGTACAGGTAAATGCAAACCCAAAGTCCCTTCCCCAAACTCATGACAGCTGCCGTGTCCTCGTAGTCCTGCAGGGGCTTTGGGACAGGGATGGCAGGAGAGCTGTTTATCCTTTTGCCTCCTGCCTGCAAAGGAGGTGCTCCCAGGGCTCCTTCTCCCAGCACCATCTGCAGCAGGGTGTTTTCCAAAGAGAGAAGCAGTGTTCCAGAACTGTCCTTTGCTGTTCTCAGTTAGATTTGAAGGTGTGGGTGACTTTCCTCCTACGGGAGATGTTGCAAGATGAGGTCAAATTAAAGTTCTCTCAGAGTTTCAAAATCTTTCCACACGTTGGTCCTTGTCTGGCTGCTACTTTGAAAAGAAATTGGAGCCAAAAGGAGCCTGCTGGGTGCCCCATGCTCAGAAGGGTGTGCAGGCCTGGACAGACCTGGGAATGCCCAGATCTGCAGCTTTTCACAAGGGGCAATGGAGGGGCAGCTCTGATCTCTGCTCTTTGATGACTAGGGACAGGACCCAAGGAAACAGCTGTGTCAGGGATGTTTAGGTTGGATTTCAGGGAAAGGCTCTTCCCCCAGAGGGTGCTGGGCACTGCCCAGGCTGCCCAGGGAATGGGCACGGCCCCGAGGCTGCCAGAGCTCCAGGAGCTCCAGGGATGCCCAGGGTGGGATTGTTGGGGTGTCTGTGCAGGGCCAGGGGCTGGACTTGGATGATCCTTGAGGATCCCTCCGAGTTTAGAATAATCTGTAATTCTATTAAATATTCCCTGACCAGCCTTCCAGAAATAATCGAGAGGGGGATGCAGGAGGCCACGCAGTCAATGGAGCTCTGCAGGATAGGGGCTGCTTCCTCATTAAATGTGTCTCCCCAAGTCTGATGTGTTTGAAACCAATGGGAGGCTGATGGAAAGGGGCACCCAGGCAGTTGTCCTGTTGTAAAATGTACATTATGGTTTGTAGCCTTAGAACTGTGTGTTAGCAGTCACCAAATCCAAATATAAGAAAACCTTAAAATATCAGAGCTGTATTGGAAAATATGAAAGTCAGGAAGCAAAACCAGTGAATTTACAGATACCTTAACTCTGCATCTTCACACTTCATGGCTTGCTGTTAGATGTGGCAAAACACTGTGTGTTCCTTCTAGAACTCAGTTCTGCAGCAGAGTGGGAATGAGCACAGCTTATCGGATGGAGCCTTTCCCTCCTTGTAGCCAACTCAGCTAAGAAGTTAATTGTATTTGTGATTCCTTTTGCTAAAAATGGCCTGGTGCTGGAGCTTGTCCCACTGTGCCTCCCCACCCGAGGGCAAAGCCATGTCTTTTTCCTACTCCAGCAATTATTTTGTTCCTTGCTTTACATCTCTGTAATGGTACCCAGTAATTTATGAGCTGAGTACAACCCTTTGCAGCCTGGGATCAGATTAGAAGACGCTGACAAGTGATGTTACAAGATGGGGCAAGTGCTTGCCCATGTGTCTCTGATTTTCATGCACTTTTTTTAGTCTTTGCTCTCAAGATTGAAGTCTTTGGAGCAGGAGGGTCCTTGAGGGTCATGGGTGCTTCTGCAGTGCCTTGTGCTGTGTGGAAATGAAAAGCCTGACACTCAGCTCCTCCTCACTTGGAGCTCAGGAGAGAATGGATGAGTGCCTGCATCCCAAGGGACTCTGATAGACCTCAGAGCTTTTGGATAAGGCTGATCTCACTGGGTCACAGTCAGAGCTGTGAAACATGACACCAAAGGTACCTCATGATCAGATTTCTTGGAAAAAAGTATAATTTAGCTATTAAGCAAAACAGAAACTCAGGTCTCCATCTCAGTCCTCAGCAGAGATGTGCTGGAGAGATGCAGGAGCCTCCAGGCACAATCCACTTCTAAAACAAGGCAAAGGATGCAATCAGTTATGTAGCTAAGTAGAGAGGCAGACAGGCACGGTGTGGCAGTTCTGGCTCTGTCTGCTCAGCCACCTTGAAGAGACCTTGCGCCTGTGGCAGCAGGAATGCTCCTCCCAACACTCGGCAACCCCTGCCAGGGGACAGTGGCTCTGCTCCACCCCACGGCTGAGCCTCGCTCTCGAGCTCTCACATCCTGCCGCAGTGAGATGGGGGTTTACCCCAGTGATCTGGGAAATGGAGCACTTATACACACACACATCTCAGTGGGGAACCTTTAGGCTCGGCTCAGTAAACCCTCTCCAAGCTCTTTCTTGTGCTTTAAGCCAAGCTCCTTGACTTGTCCAGGAAATAACAGAGAGACTTGGGAGATCACAGAATCATGGAATGGTTTGGATTGGAAGGGACCTTGAGAATTGTCTACTTCCAACCCCCCTGCTGCCTTCCACTAAACTAGATATTAATCCATTGTGGAGGATTGTTGAAGGTTAAATGGCATGTGCTGACAGTATCAGATATGCTCTAGCCTCGTGCTCAGAATGAATCTGTGAGGAAAAATTCAACTGATAAACTACAGAGGCACTTCATATTGCAGCTTTGGACCATGAAAGGGTCTTGAGTCATTAAAACTAAACTGAGGATCACTAAAGAATCATTTGCTCCATGTAAGTTAAAACACTCTGGCACTTTCTGACATTCCAGTTTCAAGAAAGAAACTCTTTCCTTTGAGGAAAAAGCTCCCCAAAACTCCCAGGTAAGAAAAGGCCTTAAATGGTTCCTGTACTCGTGCTGGGGGAGATGTGCAGGGAAGGCAGAGTCAGGTTCTGGTGCTCCCCTGCCCTGGGAAGCTCCTTGCAAGCTCAGCTGTGGTTTTGGTTCCTTTGCTGGCACCAGGTGTGCTTTCTGCTTGCTGGTGGCTTCACACGCATTAGTGCTGCCACATTTCTTTGTTTACTGGCAGGTCACTGTGTCCCTTGAAAGTCCCCGGCTGTTGTTCAGTCCTCAGAGGTTTTGTTACCAAGAGTTTTGTGAGTTCGGCACGACTGCGGCAACATCGGCAGCTTTGCCTGGAGCTGCTACAGTGCCCTGCACCCTGTCTTGCCCCCCAGACTGCCTGCTGGGAGCAGTCCCTGGCACAGCACCTGCCTTTCCCAAAAACGTGCTCAGGCGCTGTCTGGGAAAGTGCTGCTTGGCACAGGCCAGGAGCTGTGGGTGGCTCACAAACAGGCTTGGATGATCACAGGCTGGTGCTTAAGTCCACACCTTGGCTCTGTTTCATTTACTACTATAAACAAAGCCTTTGCTGCTCTCTGTTATCCATCCTTGAGTGATCCTGAAGGCAGAAATAGATCTCCTGGGAGTGACTGCTCTGCAAGTCACCTTGCAAAACAGAGCAGCACTGAAAGTAAAGGGTCCCCACGGTGTTTTGACTTGGCCAAACATGAGCATTATTTCTTTGGAAGGCTTCAGTTTAAAGTCTTCATTGTTATTATCTGTGAGATGTCATTAAGGAAGCAATGTAAACTGACAGAGGGCAGGGTGACGTGGGATATTGGGGAAAAATTGTTCCCTGTGACAGTGCTGAGGTCCTGGCACAGGGTGCCCAGAGAAGCTGTGGCTGCCCCTGGATCCCTGGAAGTGTCCTAGGCCAGGTTGGACACTGGGGCTTGGAGCAACCTGGGGTAGTGGAAGGTGTCTCTGCCCATGGAGGGGGTGGAATGGGATGGGCTTTAAGGTTCCTTCCAGCACAAACCATTGCTTGATTCTGTGGTCTCCAGATAAATGCTGCAGCAGGGGTGGTGGGATGGTTGAGCATGGTTGGTGTGTGGGTCTGATTCAGGGCTGTTGAGATCATTTTCCCATCTCCAAGAAGGACCAGGCAGCAGGAGCAGCACTTCAGGGAAACGTAACAAACAGGATAGGGATGCAGGTGCTCTTTCCTCGTGCATCTTTGGAGCATCTGCTCTCTTAGATTTCCTACACCCATTTGGGAGAATCGGTGACTGTCTCATGGTCACTTGGTGAACCTGCCACCAAGTGTTGGAACCACTTAGTAGTTCCACATTGCACTGTGGCTGAGTCCACTCTTTGTTTTGTGTGTTGTCCAAGAAATACTTGTGTTCCTGAAACATGGCATGATCATTCCAATGCTTGCTTGTGTCTGTGCCAGCCATCTCTGGAGCTTGGTTTGACTACAACATGATCCTTTTTGAGAAGAGTTTGTGTTATTTTAGGATGGTTAAGATGTGAAGCCATAACATTTTACTTCTTACTCCTTTCCCAATAACTGTTAGCACATCCTTAACCTTCATGTTTCTCTTGAGCACTGAGTTGAGGCTTTTGAGAGCTTCCCAGTGACTTCAAAGCCTTTGGGATCTGCACTAAACTGCTCCGTGTCACAGCTGCGGTTATGCTTTGATCATCTGTAAATACTCTTCACTTACTAATGCTAAATTTCACACTCTCTGGGTCATTCTCTATCATCAGCAGCTTTGTCACATCACAGTTCCTTCCCTTTCCAGGCCAGTTGGGAATGACTTGACCAGTGTGTTCATGTGAGAAATGCACTGATTCCTACTTCAGGCCTCCTCGTCAGTAAGCACAGGCAGGGTAGGGTTCAGATTTAGGGGTTGTTGATAAACACCAGCTCAGGCCTCCACCCAGAAACTCCCTGGTCTGATGCCAAGTGAGCTCATCTTCCCAACTTGCAGGTGATAAGTGAAATGGTTTAACAATGGGTCTGTAATTTGAGGGAAGAAAAAAAGAAAGAGAAGGTGAGAACAGAACAGCCTTAAAATCAAGTGGGAGGTGTCCCTGCCCATGGCAGGGGGGGGTCAAACAAAATGATCTTCAACCTCCCTTCCAACCCAAACTGTTCCATGATTCTATGAAATAACTATTACTTTCTCAAAATACAACCATAATGATTTAAGTTCTTCTCTCTGGTTTAATTTATAAATACAGTCATATCTATATACAATAATATCTATTTTATATATTATATATTTATAGGTTACAGGATATATTAATATATATAAATAGAAGTCAGAGATTTGACTTGGGGATCTTGAAGGTCTTTCCAACCTAAATGATTCTATATTATTGTAAATAAAAGTTTGAGGCTGGTTTAGCCTCTCTCACTGCTGCGGTGATGAAAAATGGTTATTTGAAATTCCCTGCCCTCTTTCACTTCTCAGTGAGAATCAGTGCTGTAGATAGAGCAGTTGCTGCAGCCAGGAGTAGCTCAGGTGTGGCTGCACACAGGGAGCGTGTCCTGGGCCGGCCCCGCGCTCCTGGGGGCTCAGCGAGGCTCTGTGTCCCCGCAGACACGTGCGCAACGGGGCGGTGATCGCGCGCTGCAGCCAGCCCGAGATCAGCTGGTGGGGCTGGCGGAACGCCGACGACGAGTACCTGGTGACATCCATTGCCAAAGCCTGTGCCTTGAACCCCGGAGCGAGGCCGTCGGGCGCCGCGCCGCATGCCGGAAGCAACGACGGCAGCGAGCCCTGCGACGCCGACTTTGGTGAGATGGCTCCTGCCAGCCCTCCTGAATGGGGACGTCACAGAGGGGCTGCCAGGCTGTCCCAGGACAGGGCTTTACCCCAGTGTCCAGGGGGAGAACCTGGGCCCCATCAAGCCATGACTGCGGTGTGTGGGTGGCTCTCTGGGCTCGCTCACGGTGGCACTGGGGTGGAGGGAGGCAAGGAAGGAGGGAGGTGCCAGGAGCTCAGTCCCTGTGTGTCCCTGCAGACTCGTCCTTGACAGCGTGTTCGGGCGTGGAGAATGCAGGAACCCCTCAGAAGCTGCTGATCCTCGATGCCAGGTCCTACACGGCAGCTGTGGCCAACAGAGCCAAGGGGGGCGGCTGCGAATGCGAAGGTACCAAGGGCCAAGAACCTCCCAGAGCATCTTTTTCTTGGGCCTGGCAGTGGCTCTTAGGGCACAGCTGGGGATTGGGACAGCATTTTGATGCTTGGTCTCTGGGAGCAGGTTCCCACACAGGGATCTGGACAGGCTGGATCAACAGGCCAAGGCCAATTAGATGAGGTTCAATAAGTCCAAATGCTGGGTCCTGCATTTGGTTCACAACAGCCCCGCTGGAACGTTCCAGGCTGGGGCAGAGTGGCTGGAAAGCTGCCCAGTAGAAAAGGACCTGGGGGTGCTGGTTGGTAGCAGCTGAACATGTGCCTAGGTGTGCCCAGGTGAGCAACGGGTCAATGACACCTGAGCTGTACCAGCAATAATGTGGTCACAGGGCAGTGACCGTCCCCCTTATCTGGCCACTGGGGTCAGTTTTGTGCCTATTAGGACAAGAAAGACCATGAAGAGGGAACGGAGCTGGGAAGGGTTTGGAGGCCCAGGAGCAGCTGAGGGAGCTGAGGAAGGGGCTCAGCCTGGAGAAAAGGAGTCTCAGGGGGGACCTTGTGGCTCTGCACAGCTCCTGACAGGAGGGGACAGCCGGGGGGGTCGGGCTCTGCTCTCAGGAAACAGGGACAGAATAAGTGGAAGGGGCATCAAACTGTGCCAGGGGAGGTTTAGGTTGGATATGGGGAAAATTTCTTCATTAAAGTGTTGTCAGGCCCTGGCACAGCTGCCCAGGGCAGTGTTGGAGTCCCCATGTGTGGAGAGGTTTAACAGCTCCGTGGATATGGCACTTGGGGACATGCGTCAATGGTGGCCTTGGCAGTGCTGTGAAATGGTTTGACTCAATGACCTTGGAGGTTTTTCCCAACCTTAGACCGTCCATGAACACCAGGAGTGGTGTGTGAGGGGTGGCTGCACTGGGGTGTGGAGGCAGTTGCTGCAGTAGCAGCAGAGTTGGATTCGATGACCCTTGTGAGTCTCTTCCAGCTCAGAATGTTCTGTAGCTGCTGTAGCTCTCTCTAAATGTTCCTCTCTCATGTCAGAGTATTACCCCAACTGTGAGGTCGTGTTCATGGGCATGGCCAACATCCACTCCATCCGGAACAGCTTCCAGTATCTGCGTGCTGTCTGCAGCCAAGTGCCAGACCCCAGCAAGTGAGTGACTCTTCTCTAGCTGAGTTTGATGCCATATCTGTCAGTGACCTGGCGGGGTGGGGGTTTCCACTCCATTTTCCTTTTTTTTATCCCAGGTTTCTAACTGAGAAAATGGAGGGATGGGAAAGTGCTCACAGTGCTTGAATGCTGCTAATTTAGATCTATTAATCCAGAAGGGATTGTGGCACTGTCTCAGTGTCACTTGTGTGTATCCTCTGGGGGTTTCTAAAATGTGGGTGTTTTTGAGAAAAACTAAATTTGGGGTTGGATTCTTTGGCCTTCTTTCCAGGCTCCCTGGCTCCTCTGGGACATGTTTTAGAAAAGACTGATTTTCGCGGAGGACTCCAAGAAAACAGCAATCATTCTTGCCTTTTTTTCCCCTTTGCAGCTGGCTTTCAGCCCTGGAGAGCACCAAGTGGCTTCAGCATCTGTCTGTTATGCTGAAGGCAGCAGTGCTGGTCTCCAGTGCCGTGGACAGAGAAGGGCGTCCGGTGCTGGTTCACTGCTCCGACGGCTGGGACAGGACTCCACAGATTGTGGCACTGGCAAAGATTCTCCTGGACCCTTACTACAGGACCATGGAGGTAGGATTGTGCTCTGGTGCAGTTCATGTCTGTTCAAAGGCAGCTTTTATCTCGGAATCCCCGTGGAAAGGAGCAGCACTGCATTTGGGAATAAGCTTAGTGGTGTTTCTGAGCTGCTGTGGTGGGTGTTGAGTTTTCCCTGTTCTCTTCCTGCCTGTTTTGGGTGAACTGTTCCTCACTCCTCTGCCCAGCCTGGGGAAGTGCTGTGGGAAATACCATCTTATGCTCAAAGTTCAGCTGCTTCCCTACTCTGAATTCTCTGAGCTGGTTACTGCATAGACTTAACAACTGTTAGTTTGTGTCTGGAAACCTCCAACCCTGGTGAGCTTTGCTCCCAAACCAGGCACCACTGCAGCCTCCTTCCCAGCCTTTCCTGGTGGATGGGGCTTGCTTTGTCCTGCCACGTGTCCTCAGCAAAGTCTCTGCAGTTGTTTTTTCTTTTAATCACAGGGCTTCCAGGTGCTGGTTGAATCGGACTGGCTGGACTTTGGTCACAAGTTTGGGGATCGCTGTGGACACCAGGAAAAGGTGGAGGATCAGAATGAGCAGTGCCCAGTTTTTCTCCAGTGGCTGGATGCTGTTCATCAGCTTCTGAAGCAATTTCCCTGCCTCTTCGAATTTAATGAAGCTTTTCTGGTAAGAAATACATGTGAGCAGAGACGGAGGGAAGGTTGTGGTGTTTTACAGTACTGGAGTTGAAAGAAAAGAGGTCTGCAGAACCTGGGACATTGTGATGTGATCACAGAATCCCAGAATGATTTAGGTTGGAAGGGAACTTGAAGCACATCTCGTTCCATCCATCCCCTGCCATGAGCAGGGACACCTTCCACTACCCCAGCCTGGCCTTGGACACTTTCAGGGATGGGACAGCCACAGCTTCTCTGGGCAGCCTGGTCCAGGGCCTCACCACCCTTACAGGGAACAATTTCTCTGTAACATCTCACCTAAATTTGTTTTCTTTTAGTTTAAATCTGTTCTCCCGTGAAGGGGTGGTGGAAGGTTTATATACTCTGGTTTTCCTGAATCCCTTCTCCAGTCCCTTTCCACCCCAGGGAATTCAGATGCCAGCAGCAGCACTGGTTTGATTTGCATATCTCAGAGCTATATGGGTCTGAAATATTTTTTAAAAAATAAAATAGGGGGAAAAAAATTAATCTCTGTCTTACCAAAAATTGCAGGACAGGGTTCTAGAGGGATGGGTTTGGTATCAGCTAAGTGTTATTTTCCCTTCAGTTGAAGTGATCCCTGTCCTGCCCAGTATGGAAGCAAGGACAGCAGTGAGGTCACCCAGGACAGGTAGTGCATGAGCCATCCCAGAGGGGGGGAAGACATGTCTCCTGTAGGCAGGAGCCCCCTTTTCCCCGTGGCTCTGAGTGTGGCTCCCCCTCCATGCCACAGGTGAAGCTGGTGCAGCACACGTATTCCTGCCTCTACGGGACCTTCCTGGGGAACAGCCCCTGCGAGCGCGAGATGCACAACATCTCCAAGCGCACGTGCTCCGTGTGGTCCCTGCTGCGGGCTGGCAACAAGAACTTCCACAACCTGCTCTATATGCCCGGATCCGAGCAGGTCAGTAGAGCTCCCGGCCCCGCTTTCCAGGCTTTTCCCCTGGCGGGCACCGGGGAGGGGCTGAAGGGGTTTCTGAGGCTTTGGGCTCTGACACGGGTGGCGTCGCAGGTGCTGCATCCCGTGTGCCACGTGCGTGCCCTGCACCTCTGGACAGCCATGTACCTGCCGGCCTCCTCGCCACATCCCCTGGGACAGGAGGACATGGACATCTACATGCCCCCCGGATCTCAGAGCCAGGACTTCAGTGGCAGGTGTTTGGACAGGTAAGAGCCTAGAGCTTCAAGCTCAGGGTGTTGCACACCCACAGATCTTCCTGCCCTTCTTGTAGTTTCCCTGTTGTTGTTCTCATCTTCCTTCTGGGACCAAGAGCTCTGTAGCATTGCCCCAGCCATTTGGAGAAGGAGCTGAGGTCCCTGCTGCACCCCAAAGGCAGGAGGCCACACACTGTGGTGTTGTGCATTTCAGCTCCTGCAGCTGCACTGCCCCTCTGCACCGACCCCTGGAGCTGCAATGGGGAATATTTCCTTGCCCTTATCTCAGTTTTGACTGAAACCAGGGAAGTTTTGGGGGGTTTATTGTGAGATATGCTTTGCTTTTGGGTTCTAGATTACCAAAGACAAGATCTATGGATGACCTGCTCTCAGCCTGTGACTCCAGCAGCCCTCTGACCCGCACATCCAGTGACCCCAACCTGAACAACCACTGTCAGGAGGTGCGGGTGGGCTTGGAAGCCCGGCATGCCAACACTGAGGGAGCTGAAGGTGCTGCAGTGGCCACAGGAGAGGCACAGCCCAGGGAGGAGGAGAAGGAGGAGAACCCTCCGCTGCAAGGCAGCAGCCATGCTGAGCACGAAGGGCCAAGCAGACAGCTGGGCAGCCAGTCTGCTGTGCCAGCCAGCAGTGTCCCTGTGGAGGCAAAAGAGGGAAATGGAACACTCACCGAGGAACTGGATGGCAGAGGTCCAGATCCAAATCCTTCTGGACAGGAAAACAGTGACAAGGTTTCCACCAGTTCTGGAAGGCATTTGGAAACCTCTCCCCAGGAACCTTTGAAGGCTGCTGGCACTGTGTCCAATGGAGGAGGCTGTCCTAAAAGAGTCACCACCCACCCAGACATTTCCAGCCAGGAGTCCCTGGCGCCAGACACCCCTTGTCAGGACATCCCAGGCCCTGCCCTGGGTGTCTCATGCCCAGATGCAGACAAGGGCCGAGGTGATGCTGGCCGGAGCATGCCCTTCGAGGAGCCTGGCCAGCCGGGGAGGCTCCTGCTGGAGCAATGGCGCAAGCCCATTTCCCAGAGCCAAAGCAGTGAGTTCTCCTTCCTGGGGTGCAACTGGGACAGTTTTCAAGGCATGGTGACATCGCTCCCCAATGGGGAGCCCACACCCAGACACCTCCTTTCCTATGGCTGCTGCAGCAAGAGGCTGAGCAGCAAACCCCTGCGGGCCCCAGGCCTGTGCATCAGTGGCCCATGGTCTGGCAGGGAAGGTGGGAAGTCCTCGGCCTGCGCTGGCCATGTGAGCACACATTTCAGGAAGCCCAGCCGTTTGTGGCTGCCCTGTCACCTGAAACAAACCTCTGGTCCCAAGCACCTGCCGCCAAAATGTCCTTCTCCTGTGCCTCCTCTCTACCTGGACGACGACGGGCTGCCCTTCCCCACGGACGTGATCCAGCACCGGCTGCGGCAGATCGAGGCCAGCTACAAGCAGGAGGTGGAGCAGCTGCGCCGGCAGGTGCGGGAGCTGCAGCTGCGCCTGGACATTCGCCACTTCTGCGCCCCTCCGGCCGAGCCCCCCATGGACTATGAGGATGACTTTGTGAGTACAGGCCGCTCGCACCCCACGCTGGGTCCCTGTACCCCTGTACACCTCCCTCTCCCACCCACAGCTCTCCATACCTTTGGGAGGGGGTGGGAAAGATTGTTCCTCTGTCAGTCGCGTCCCTGTCCTGGCCACCCAGAGGTATCTCTGCTGCTCGAGGACCAAACTCCTACACACTCATGGATGCTTTGCCCCATGTCTGGGGGCTCGGGAGCCACCTGGGTGCCCCTCACCAGCACAGAGCGCACGGAGCAGGGCGTGCCCTGGAGTGTGTGCCCAGCAGCAGAGGGGATTGGTGACCTGGTCTCATTTTGCAGACATGTCTTAAGGAATCAGACGGTAGCGACACGGAGGATTTCTGTTCTGACCACAGTGAGGACTGTTTGTCAGAAGCAAGCTGGGAACCTGTGGATAAGAAGGAAACTGAGGTGTGTGTCCCATCATGGAGCTGTGATGCAGTGGGAGGGAATGCTTATTGCAGCTGACCTGGGTGGGCACAGCAGCAGAGTGTGGTCTGGAAGTGAGGCGGTGAGCATGTCCTTGACACATGCTGCTAATGGCTCAGGTGGGGTAGGCTCACTGTGGGGTGTGGCCCAAAGCCACACCCAGCCTGCCCAGAGCTGTCACTGGGGGGTTACAGATGGGAGTTGACTGGTGTCTGCCCTAGGTCACGCGGTGGGTCCCAGACCACATGGCCTCACACTGCTTCAACTGCGACTGTGAGTTCTGGCTGGCCAAACGGAGGCACCACTGCAGGTAAAAATGTCAGCGCTCTTAGCCCTTCCTCCTCTCAGCCTGGTGTCACAAAATGCCCCTTTGCCAGGGCTGTTCCCTCCAGCTCCCAGGAGAAGCTTTTAGGTCTTTCCACTACATGGCAGGCCTCATCAGTTCCCTGCAGAGTTCCATTCTACATTGTACTTGTTTCTATTTTTCCAAGGCCTTTGATCCCTTTCTGGGACAGCAATGAGTCCCTGTCAGCACTAGCAGTTTGCTTGCACTGCTGACCACAGTTTAAGAAACACATTTACAATCCTCAGTCAGGCTGGTGCTTTGCCCTGACCTGGACCCTTTCTACTTGCTAAAGTTCTGCTGTGGTGGTCCCAGCTCTCTTCTCACTGGTTTTCTTGCTCCTTGACAGGAACTGTGGGAATGTGTTCTGTGCTACCTGCTGCCATCTGAAGCTGCCCATCCCTGATCAGCAGTTGTACGACCCTGTCCTCGTTTGTAACTCCTGTTACGACCATATCCAAGTGTCTCGTGCCAGGGAGCTCATGAGCCAACATATGAAGAAACCCATTGCCACAGCTTCCAGCTGAATGCCAGACAAGGGACCTGCCTAAGCCCAGCCTTTTCTCTCATGGGTTTGAAGGGTGACTCTGCCTCCAGGGTAACTGTGAAGGCCTTTGGTGCAACACTTGAACACCAAGCTGGAATGCACTGTCTGCAGCAGCCTCGCTGCCGGGCTGGAGCAGAGGAGCTCAGATCAGAGTTTGCTGTGTCCCCACCTCGGAGCTGGTGGGCCCATGTGTTGTAGCCCTGATGGCCTAGAGCTGAGAGAAGATCACAACCTCTTCCTTTTGTGGGCTGGAAAGCAATGTTTTCACAGCTCTTTGCCTGTGCAAAGTCCCCCCAAAAGCAATAGAAAGGCATGTTTAGAACCACCTCCCCCTCCAAAGGCAGGCTGCTGTGTGAGAAGGAAGAGGGCAAGCTCTGGATGGTACTGTGGGCGTTGGAAGGGCCTCAGCCTGGAGCAGATCTGTAGATGTGATTTGGGATCAGCTTGATGAACAAGACTCACTAGCCATCACTAATTGATTTTCTTTTGGGCTCTGAAGAGAAATTAATTCCAGCTGAAAAGGGCTGAGCAGATCGTGCCCATTTTCAGGCTCCGCTGGGATCAGTGTCACACTGGACTTTGTCCCTGCCCCCAGCACCATGGGGAGATGGGAGATTGGCTTTTCACTTCTGCTCTGCCCGTCTGCTTTGTCTGCGGTAGTGTCACAGCCTGGTGCTAACACAGGAATGGCACCCTGATCCTCTCCTGGCATGGAAACAGAACTCGTGTTCCTGTGTTGCTCCTTCTCCCCTTTTCTGCCCTCAGCTCTCCACTTCCTACTGCTCTTTATCCTGAAAACTTGATACCTTGAGGGTATAGGCCATAATGTGTTGTTTTACCTCCTGGAATGTGCTGTCTGGTGTATGTGAGGGTTTCAGTCCAAATGCTGCTATATATTTCTGTGCACTTAATGTAACCCGAAGAAGGGAGAATGAAGCATTGATACCAAAACGGGGGTGGGGAAGGACACTGGCTGACATAGACACTACGGTCTGTGCTTTTCACTTTAGGATGTACAGCTGCAGTGATAACAATAACATGTGGCATTTGTTCAGTGGTGGAAACAATCTCTCTGACTTGCCCCAGTGCTACCTGAAATGCCTCTTGAATTTGACTTCTTTTTTTTGTCTCCTGTACAGCGGTCAAAGTTCAGAATTGCCAACTTGTAAATGCCTCTCTGCTGCTCCTTTAAACTAGAGAGCAGGAATCCCAACTCATCCTAAGGACAAAGAACTGGGTTTAGAAAGGAAGAAAGGTTTATAAAGTGGGCTTCAGTGGGCTTGTAATCCCTAGATCCCTTGGGGAGCATCCATCCTACCTCCTCTGTAAGGCATCTGTGGATACTAGTCAGGAAGAAGAGTTTGAAAGTGGGGCATTTCTTTGCAGAAATGTAGGTTTTCTTTCCAATATATTCTGCACTTCAGGAGTTGAGACTCTGTATGTGGCAGGGAGGACCTTGGTCTGCTAACAAGGCAAAGGACTTGACACCGTTGTGATCTCCCACATCTTGCAGTAGTGGTTTGTCGTCTCCATCAGAAGAAATGAAATAAGGACCCTTTCCTGCAGTTTGACTTGTCAGCCTCTGGTTTTGTAAATCCTGATGTGTAAGTGAAGCTCATCTGAAGACCCTGTACTTACTTAGACTCTGCTTCTTTTCCATACTGGGAACAACCAGCTTGGCTCTGGGAAGAGAAAGCACCTTGCTTCAGATTCTCCCCTGCCTTGTACCTTGCAGTCATTGCCAGACATGGAAGCGTGACCATTGGCTGGCAGAAGAAACTTGGATTTGCTCCTGTTTTGCACGTGTTGGAATGACTGCAAGTGATGAGGAAGCCAGAAACCAGGTACTGCTTGGCCCTCCCATTCAGGCCATTAGTCCAAACTGCTTTTAGCTCTTGTGAGTTTCAGCATCACAATGTGCTGGCCAAAAACTCCAGTCAGTTTGATGGCATTGTGACAAACAAAATGTGCTGTACAACTCGATACAGTCGAAATAAAATCTCTATATTAGTGCTGCTGGGTTTGGCCCCTTCTTTCCGTTGTGGGGAATTCTGCTTGCCCAGGGGGTTTCAAGCTGCTGTTACTCACCACCTTTTCTGTTGATTAAGGCCTGTCAGGGATTTAATATCCCTTCTCACAATCAGAATCACAGGTAGGGCACAGAACACCTCTGCCCTCTTCCAAACAAACCTGCAGGATGTCCTTCCCAGGATAACCAGGGCCTTTCAGCCTCTCCTATAAGGACTCAAGGAGTTGTTTTCTTTCTAAGGAAGCATTGTTAGGCAGGATTCCCTGCTATGAGGAAAGGCTGAGAGAGTTGGGATTGTTCACCTGGAGAAGAGAAGACTCCAGGGAGACCATAGAGCCCCTCCCAGTGTCTAAAGGAACTCCAAGAGAGGGATTTTGGACAAGGGGTGGAGGGACAGAACACAGGGATTGCCTTCCCACTGCCTGAGGGCAGGGATGGATGGGATATTGGGAAGGAATTGTTCCCTGTGAGAGTTGGGAGGCCCTGAGAGAGGATGCCCAGAGCAGCTGTGGCTGCCCCTGGATCCCTGGCAGTGTTCAAGGCCAGGTTGGACAGGGCTTGGAGCAACCTGGGATGGTGGAAGGTGTCCCTGCCCATGGCAGGGGGTGGCACTGGATGAGCTTCAAGGTCCTTCCAACCAAACCATTATTTGATTCTATGGTCCCCTCACTCCTCACTGATGTTTTCCTACCACCTGCTCCAGGTGGGTGTGTGGGTGGTTGCTCTATGCAGAATAGTGGGTGGGAGAGTTGTGCTTTGTCAGCTGGATGGTGCTGCAGGTCAGTTATAGTTTGTGATGGAGCCAGAGAGATCTCCTGCAAAGCCTGTCCTCAGTTCAAAGATCCAAGGATACTGAAATTCAGCAGATCCCTGGTGAACTACTCCCTCAGTTTGGCTCAGGTGTTCCTGTCAGACAGGTGACACCTAAAGGCCTCGTATCAGAAATGTGGGGAACAGGACAGTTTGTCACATTGAAACATGAACCATTGTTCCTCACAGTCACATGAGGTCCGCTCAGGAGGTTGCTTTTGCTGGAGATTGTAAAACTGAGACAAAGAAGGTGTTTAAATGAGATTATTTCTAGAAACCAGATAAATCAGTGAAGTTATAGCCCTGCAAACACTTGAATACAGATTTGCGATGTAAAATGGAATTGGTACTACCCAACTGACATGAGAATTATGAAGAGTTTAGAGGGGTAGCCTCTCTATGGAATGTGCAGTCACTGCCCCAGAGAGGCGAGGGCTCGGCTTTGAGGAATTCCCTCAGGCAGCTGCTGACCCTCAGAGAGAATCCCTGACTGCTGACCCGGGGATGAGACTCCACTGACCCTCGGCAGGGCTCCAGCCCAGTCCAATCTGATCTGTGATCAAACGTTCACATGAACCGTGGCTGGCCAGCATCTGACCTGCTGCCCACCACAGCCACCACAGGTGTGACAGGCTGGTCACACTGGGACTGCCTGTGGCAGGACACTGGCTGGAGGGGCTGCTTCCAGCTCTGGTGGGTGCTCTGCCGCAGCAACACTGCTCAATATTAGTCATGACCAGCATTTTTGCAAGAAAAGGCCATTTATTATTAACTTCCATCTTTAGCAGTCCCGATGTCATCTGGAGAGGCAGAGGAAGGCTGACTGCTGGGACATGGGTGTGACCTGTTGGCTTCTTATCCCCAGCAGGGAAAATACCACAGCAGAATTCCCCTATGTACAGTTAAAAGATAAATCATTATTTATAAATAATATTTATTAAGTAACAAGCTGCTGGGATACTCATGGCTAGTGTCACGTCAGCCTGGCCACCCCAGTGAGGGGTACTGAACTCTCCTGGTTATTAAACATGGAGGGAAGTGTTATCACTACAGGAACATAAAGCCCTCGTTGCCAACGCGTTCAGCCTGAGGTAATCAGTATCTGCCGAAATGGGTCTGAACCCAGCACAAACAGGGACATCAAAGCCTTCCCCATCCACGCACCAACTGCCAGGAATCCTTGGTGAATTAACAACCGGGGCTGTGTGTGATGTGCCACGCTATCTCAGCTGCCACTGAACAAAATAAACACGTATTTCGGTGTAGTGAGAAGCCAGGTCAGGCTGGCAAGGGCTGGGGTTACTCAGGTGTGTTAATGGATAACGCTGAAACAGCTGGGGATGTGGAGGAAGAAGAGGAAGAGGAAGAGGAAGGTGATGTGTGGCCTTGTGAACCCTGCGAGTGCTGCGCAGGAGGCAGTTCAAAGTGAGGGACACAGGCAGGAAGAGTTTCCGAGCTTTCTGAAGTGTGTGAGTGTCTGTCCAATCCATTTTCAGTCATAATTCACACATTTCACTCCAAAATCTTGGGCTTCTGTGAAACTGAACTTGGGGTGCTGCCATTTGTTTATGGGACCTCAGGTATCTCTGTGTGTCCCTAGATAAAAGAATGGTCTGTAGGTGAAAGATGCTGCACGCACCAAAGCAGCACACAGCTTCAGTCTCACTGAGCTTAGGCTGCTCATGCAACCTTCGAATCACAGAATAATTAAAGTTGGAAAAACCCCCTGAGATCACTGAGTCCAGCTGTTCTCCATCACTGCCAAGGCCACCACTGCCCCATGTCCCCAAGTGCCACAGGGCTGTTAAACCCCTCCAGGGGTGGGGACTCCACCACTGCCCTGGGCTGCTGTGCCAGGGCTGGACAACAAATTCCAGGAAGGAATTTCCCCAAAATCCACCCTGAGCCTCCCCTGGCCCAGCCTGAGGCCATTCCCTCTCCTCCTGTCCCTGTTCCCTGGGAGCAGAGCCCGACCCCCCCGGCTGTCCCCTCCTGTCAGGAGGACTCACCTCAACACCAAGTTAGGAAGAATTTAAGTTAAGATTTGATTATTAACATTGTTAAAATGAGTCATTAGAGACTTCTTCAGTGCAGCCTGCTCTGGCTGATGCACTGCAGGGCAGTGGCAGAGCAAGTGCTACGACAGGACCTTTTGATTTTTTGGCCTATCTTTCTATGGGATGCAGTTTTAGGGAGCTTTAGTTCTCAGAGTCACAGTTTCTAGAAAGGCAAAACAAGGTAAACCTTGGGTTTCATGCACAGCCAAGTTCCAACAGGCTGACACTTCCCTGTCCTGATGATTTAGGCATGGCTTTTCTGTAAATGTGAGGTAATTTGACAGATAAAAGATATTTTTGTTTGCAAAGTGTCAGTCTGTTCCAAATGTCTTGCAACATGGAACTTTCTGTTAAACATCCAGGAACAACTCCTGTCAAGCAACTGTTCTTCCTGGCTTGGCGTCCTGTGGTGTCTTGTTGATATGCTAAGACTAGGCAATCATAATTTCCCTATCCAAAAGCAAAATATAAACAAGGGAATTCTCAAATGTCCAGTCATTCTCTGTTAATATATGATAAAAATACTGATTGAAATAAAAATACTTTCTTTCTGCTCTTTCCAAACAGGAAACAATCAGTCCTAAATGTTAACTCTTAATAGGGCCAAGTTGTGTTTATTTAGTGAATTTTAATGATTTAATGTGAACTTGCAGAATGATGACTGTAAGTTGTCCATCTTGAGTTAGTTCCCATCGTAGAATCATGGAATGCTTTGGGATGGAAGGAACCTTAAAGCCCATCCAATTCCACCCCTCTACCATGGGCAGGGACACCTTCCACTAGACCAGATTGCTCCAAGCCCTGTCCAACCTGGCCTGTCAGAGGACAGAAAGAGGTAAATGTGAGGCTATTTTTAAAAATTCCTTTAGAGTGAGAATTGGGAACTTCAGGGTGAGAAAGCCTGGTTGCTGGATGAACTGTTTTGGTGTAAATGATCCTGAAATTTGTACTTGGCATGTGACATCTCTGCGGAAAAGGCACAAATGCAAAGGCACAAATGCAGGTGTGTTTGTAGGAATTCAGCGAGCACAGGGATCCTGGGTGTTGCTGTCAGTGTCTGAACAAATTCACTACAGCCTCTAATAGGAATCAAACTGTCACAGCTTATGAGCTAATTTAATTAAATAATCAGCAAGAGAGGAAGCTAAGAGAAAAATAAAGAGAATATCTACGAAATGACAAAATTACAAAGTTTTGGATATTTTTGTCTAAACTGAACTAGTTGAGCTGACTGGAAAAAAAATGGACTTTGAATTTTTATTCATGACAAAATACCTTGTCATAAAGTGCTGTCAGGGTCACCCGGAGGATTTGGACATTGCTCTTCCCCAGGCTGTCCAGGAGCTGCTAGCACTGGAGTTCTGGTGAAGCCTGGCTTTGTGATTTCCATTGTCAGGTTTAACACACAGCACTTTCTGAATGACTGCTTTGGTTTAGTGGCTCCTACACAGTGGGACTTCCAGCACATTTCTGAGCACTGCTGACTCGTTCCTGGGGTTGGAGGAGACGGGGCACTGCACAGGGGTGGGCTGGCACTGCCCTCCTGCCACTACAGCAGCACCGTGTGCTCACGGTGGGGACACAGCCTGGTTCTGGGCCAGCTGCAGCAAAGGTGGTCGTGCTCCCCCCAAGTTTTGTGGAGCCTCAGCTCCTCTTGCTGCCTTTCACTGCCTGGGAAAAGTCCTCTCCCCACCACTCGTTTCACTGTCTCGTGTACCCCCGAAGCACTGCAGACTCATGGCACTTTTATCACTTTCTTTCCATGCTTTTACATAACAACCTCATCCCAGAGACAGGAAGATTCCCAAACGTTTCCAGATAAAGGAGTTTCCACTCTGGCTGCTTCAGCAATGGGCTCAGCCCACCTCCACTTCCATTCTCCAGCCCTGCACATCCTCAGGGCAGGACTCAGGTCCATCAGGCATGAAAAGAATTTCTGCACTTGCTTGTCAAAAAGAGAGTTAAAAGTGATACTTTTACATATATTTCTGCAATGCTCTGTTGTGTGTCTGTCTCAAGTGAGAATTGGATAGAAGTGGAAAGTCTAAACGGAAGAGAAACCTTTAAAGCCAAAAGATTCTCTGTTTGGTGTTCCTATCTTTCCTCCAGATTTTGAACATTCCCTGGTGATTTCCAGACAGTCCCTGCTGAGGTTTAAGGGCAAGGAGAAAAACATTTGTCCACAACTAGTCACTGTTAGGCTAACATTAATTTTTTTTAATTAAGCAAAATTAGGACAATAAAGAACTGATGATGTACTGAGAAGTTCTCGGTCTTGTGTTTTCCCAGGTTATGTTTTTAAAGGCAAAGATTAGTCAAAAATATTGTGTAGAACAGTTCATTCTGCTCATATTTATTTTTCTTGTCTAACTTCTTTATGTTGTATTTTTTTTATGCACTGAAGAGCAGAAAGTACAGAAATCATAACTTCTTCCTTTCATCCAAAATGGTTCTGCTAAAATTTTCAGTCTCACTGAAATATTTTTATTCTTCAGAAGAGAAGCTGAAGCAAGTTACTAAAAAATAATTCTTCCCTGTGAGGGTGGGCAGGCCCTTGCACAGGGTGCCCAGAGCAGCTGTGGCTGCCCCTGGATCCCTGGCAGTGCCCAAGCCCAGGCTGGACAGGGCTTGGAGCAGCCTGGGACAGTGGGAGGTGTCCCTGCCATGGCAGGAGTGGCACTGGATGGGCTTTAAGGTCCCTCCAACCCAAACCATTCTTTAATTCTGTGATTTTGTGTATCCCTTAATCTCTCTGCTCTCCTTCCTTCTCTAGAGTGTTACATACAGAATGCTGAAAGCTTTTTAATTCTTGCGCTCACATAAAAACACATTCCCTTCATCTTAAGGGCACAGCACCAAGATTAGCTTATTTGCAAAGTGATACTTCAAATATGCATTTCCTAAGTGAGGGGACCAAAGAATATATTTTCAATCTTGTTCTTGATTCTTTTAATGTCACTGTTGAAGTCTCAGTAAATTAATTCAAAGTAGAACTTTGTCAAAAGGTTTCTTTTTATGTGTATTCAAACTTCTTTGTTGACTTCAGCAACAAGAAGATTTCTGTGGGGTTTTCACTGTGAGAGCAGTAAAAGAAAAGATGTCCACCTGGGTCTTTTAGACCATAATTATTTGAAGGGTTTAGTTCTGTTTGCTTTCTCCTATTGGCAAAAACTTTGCTAGAGGTAGGGCTGGATCAGAAAAATGCAGTGAAGCTTTATTATCAGAGAATAATGAAAAATCAGTCGAGGAGGCTGTGAGAGAAATGGGAGTTATTGGTGCCACCTGACCTTGCAAGTCCAGCCATGCCTTCAAAATGCATCAGTGGCCGAGGGTTCTTTTGCCCATGATCACCTTTATGGCGAGTGGTAACCTCAGAGCAGTCGTGGTTCTCTTGAGTGATACACCCCCATTAAGATAAATAATTGTCTTAGTATGCAGGGCTTAAAATTCACATGGCCAAAAGGGGATTCTTAAAATAAAAACCAGCTGAAAACATCTGTTTTAACACAGCGTGAAGAGCACCACATTTTCCCTTGAGAAAAGCAGAATAGTTGCATTAGTAATGCACTTGCAAAACTCGTTGTAGGATTCATCTTGCCTAAGATTCATCTGAATGTGTAATAGTCAGTTGGATGTGCCTGAGCTTGCACAGAGATTGCACAGAGAGTCAGTGGAGAGAAACAGGCACCTCCCAGAGCTTGAATCACTCCAACTTTCTTAGATGAATGCCTTTAGAAGACAATTAATTTCTTTCTGATGAGCCTATTAATTCATCAAGTGTGCAGGGAGTTGACAGCTGCCAGACCTCTGGGGCTGTGGCAGGAAGGCATTAATCCCACCTGGCTGTTGAAGAGCAGACAACACTGTCTCTCCCATTTTCCTTTCTTGAAAAGACTTTCTTCATTTCAGTGAAGAGATCATTTTCATTTTCATCAATCCTTTGGTTGGTACAGGCCCAGAGCTTGCAGATTTTGTATCCAGACCTATTCCAAGTGTTCATTGATCAGGCAGGAACAGGCACAGCTGCATTCCCTAACTTCCTGCACAGCTTTGAGTTCTGTTGACCCCAGATGAGTAACTACCTCACCTTAAGCATAACTTCTGGGCCTGACTTTATAAGTTCCCAGTGAAAGGATGGTCTTAAGTTGCTTCCTCGGTATTTCCCATGTAGTGCGTGCTCGAGTGGGATGGGAGATGCTGGAGAGTGCCAGTCTTGTGTCCTTTGGCCCAGCTGAGCTGGTGATAATCCCTTTTGATGCCTGTTGCTACCCACAATGCCTGGAAATGATCTGGACATTCCTTCAGTTTCCAACAGATCTTTAGAGAAATGATGTAGCATGTGCTACTTCGAGCTTGGAAGACATCTGATGCTGGTCATGTTGGATTTGCATTTGTTTCATAGAACCATAAAAACATGGAATGAGTTGATTTGGGAGGGACCTTAAAGCTCATCCCATTCCACCCCTGTCATGGGCAGGGACACCTTCCACTACCCCAGGTTGCTCTAAGCCCTGTCCAGCCTGGCCTTGGACACCTCCAGGGCTGGGACAGCCACACCTTCTCTGAGCAGCCTGTGCCAGGGCCTCCCCACCCTCACAGCCAAGAATTTCTTCCCAAAAGCTCATCTATCCCTGCCCTCTGGCCGTGGGAAGCCATTTCCCCCTGTTCTGTGACTCCAGACCCTTGTAAATAGTCTCTTTCCATCTTCCTTGTTGTCTCCTTCAGGCACTGGAAAGTCACAATGAGTTCACCCCAAAGCCCTCTCTTCTCCAGGCTGAACAATCCCAACTCTCCCAGCAGAGCTGCTCCATCCCTCTGATCATCCCGGTGCCTCATCTGGACTTGCTCAAACAGGTCCATGTCCTTGCTGTGCTGGGACCCCAAGGCTGGATTTCTGGGCTTTCCGATTTCCTGAGCTTGCAGGCAGCCCTGGGACCTGTGAAAAGCTCTCAGTACAATGTGGGCCCCTCCTGAGTGCAGACCCCACCAGGAAAAGTGCCTGGGGGTCTTGCTCAGCCTCATCACTGGACCATTGGACTGGTGAGAGCTCTCCCCAAAAGTGCTGGGCTTAGTTTAGTGCTGGGCTTAGTTTAGTGCTGGGCTTAGTTTAGTGCTGGGCTTAGTTTAATGCTTGGCATGGGGCCATTCCCACCAGGCTGTTTGGATGTGGCAGTTCTGAAATGGAAGAGTAAGAGATTTTCCCAGTATTAACAGCCTTTCTGCCAGAGAGTGGAACTGGATACAGTTGCTGGTAAAGCTGCAGCCTTTGTGCCCTCAGCTAAAGTGATGATTGGTTTGTTCTTTACTGGAACGCTGAGAGACACAAAATATTGTCTCAAGAGGAAGGTGTCTGTAACAATGTGGTGTTAGTGTTATCACCCCTCCAGCTAGATTTCACATGCTTATTTCTATCCAATTAATCCAATTTTTTCCAGTTTTGAGAAAGCAAGATTTAGTGAATGTCTGAATAATTCTCTAATGAACACATCTCTGCTTTGAAGATAAGAACACTGGCCTTGGTCAACCAAACTCCCATCCCAAAGCTCACTGTTTCTTTGGACAGAAAAGTGATTCCTGTGAGCTGAGGGAGTTAATAAACCATAAGTTGTATTTAATAGCTCTAGGTGTATTTAATTTCCATGAATTTGTTTGTCCCAATTGATGCAGACAGTGGCACATGCATGACTGTGCCAAGGACTTCACCATGGGGCTGCTGTGCCCAGAGCCACCTTCCCCTGCCTCTTTTGAGCCTCCTGCATTCAATCTCCACTTGGCTTTGGTGTGAATGGGTCTCCATGCATGTCTCTCTCATGGCCCATGATTTTAAACACTTCTGTCTCAGTTCCCTTTGTTGCAGTTTCTCCGGAATGGAAAATCCTGCCCTACTCTGCTGTTCTTCAGGACAGTGTTCTGTCCACCATCCATGTGCCTTCCCTGGTATGTTCTTGCTGAGATGCAGGGTCCATCCAGAGTTTCTGTGGGCCCAATGAATCTCCTTTCTTTCCAAACCAAATTTGTTTTAAGGATGATCTGTCTTGTTTGGAAGAAGGAAGGGGCTGTGGGGTTGGGGATTGTTTGTTTGTTTGTTTTTGTGGTTTATCAGTAAATATTGATTTATTCCATAAAATGTCATTCATCCCTGTTTCCATAGTACTCAAAGGAGATCATTGTTCCCTGTCAGCTATTTCATAACAGCTGGTGAGAGAATGGGCTGTAGCTGGTAATTTCTCCTGGGTAAGACTGGATCAACCATAAACTCTTAGACAAAAGATCTTAGAAACTTCTCTTGAATTAACAGGACAGGATGAGAGCGTGTGAGTGAAGTCTCCTGGGTCTGTTTGTTGACTCTTGCTTCAATCTTGAAGTCTTAGAAATGAATCGCCACCTTCCCCTTTGATATCTCTGCCCTCAGCAAACACTTCCTTCAGTGGTTTGACTTTTTACTTATAGGTTTTAATAGCATATGATCTGAATTTGATGTCTAACACTTATCTCCTATTCCATAAGCACTTTTCCCCTTCAAGTCTTTCCTTTTATTTTCTTAGAAGACTGGGTTTTTCTGTAGTATCTGTTTGTTTTCCCTTGGAATCATTCCAACAAGCTACAAGAAATTTCTCCTTTGCTATTGCTCACTCATTTTGTCTTCACTGGAGCCCTTCAAAGGCTGCTTTTGTTGGTTTCTCAGGTTTGCAAACACACCTTGGAGCTTGCAGTGAGAGATTCACAGATATCATTTAGGGGCTTTGGCAGTATCCAGAATTGTGTTCTGTTCACAGGTCACAGAATGTTCTCAAAGATGCCCAGATTTCATCATAAAGCTGCTCAGAATTAGCTTTTGGGTAATGGGAGTCATTCCCACATCTGCTGCTTTGGAGTGATGGCCACCAGCTCTTTCTGTGTTGTTCAGCTCCCCGGTTTGTTGCTCCAAACAGCACAAAAATACAGCAACATCCTATTAAAAAGGGCAATAGGCAGAGATACTAAAAACTTTCTTGGTTATCATAGCAATGATCTCTTGTACAATCCCATGTAAGTGCCAGGCATTGCAAGTTTATTATCTGAGCTGTTTGCCATCTCAAGTTATACCTGTTACATTTACTGATTATCAACACTGAACTAAATTCGATTTCATCAAGGATTTCTCTCTTGCTCAGAACAATTGCAGATTATAAAGACTGTCTTCCTGCAAGACAAATCTGTCCTTTTAAATTATCTCTGTCTATCACCAAGTAATACCTGCAGAAAACTGCCTCATCTACAAAGTTGATTTTTAGAATAAAATCAGTGTTTAATTTCACGGTGAAATTCACAATCCTATGTGATTCCACTTTCTGTGGCTTGCTGTGACGATAAAGTCAAGCATCTAAATCAAAAGGCTGATACTAAAACACTAAAGACTGTAGTTATGGAGTTTCTATGTGTGTGTAGATCAATTTTCCGATGTATACTTTTAATATTTATTAGAATATATATAAAATAAATGATATATATATATTTATAGACAATAAATAGAATATATAACATATATTAGAATAAATGTTTTTGAAGACAGAGAAATCAGTCTTCAAATCACTTGGGTAAGAATAGATTTCTGGAATTTATTTTACTGTGTGACTTTTGAAATGTTAAATCAAAGTAAGCCGTAGGACTCTGCAAACTGAGCACAGATTCTAGGAGTCTGGTGGCTGTGCTCAGACCCACCATGGGGTTGTTCAGCCCCCAGCCCTCTCAGTGGCTTTGCTGGTTCTGCAGCTCCCCTGCCACGGCAGCAGCACCTTCCAGGGGAGCCCAGGGGATACTGCAGCAGAGAACCGGAGGCTTCTGGACTTCTGGAATGAAGGCTACACATTTGAAAATGGATCCACTTGAGAAAAAGGAAAGCATTGTGGGCTACAAATATCTATTTCAAAGAAGCCCTGAACATGAAACAGCAGTTCTGTAATTCAAGTGAGGTTCCAGGGCAGCAGCATAGTGGGTGTCCTCATCAGTGCAGTGGTTTGTTCTTCAAGTTTTTTGCTTGACTTCACCAGAATTTATCTTAGTTAACGAGTCCATGTTTATCTTTGAAGGATGTCCTTGCCTGGACAAAAAGAGATTCTTTATTATTATGAAAAGATTGGGAAATAGCTCCACTATTTTTTCCCAGACAGCTTTTTGCAGCCCTGAGTTTCATTTGATGAATGAGAAAAACTATGGTGAATTTGGAATCAGCCCCACCTCCAAGGTGCCTTATTAAAGAGAACTACAGGACTTTAAATGCTTTACATCATTCCAGTGAAAAGTGTTCCTTACTTGGAGGGCCTGGCTTATCAGATATCAAAAGATCTGAAGTAAAAATGCAAGGGCTTCCTTTTCTACTACAGCATAATGCTTATCCTTTTTTTTTTTTTTTACCCTCACAAAGGACAAGCAAAGCTAGTTATGCTTATGTGTTTTGAAAAAGTCTTGACCTACCCAAGCTTGATCATCCAGTTTCCTGCCTTGCAAATATCAACCTTTGTCTTTTATTCATGATTTCTTTTTAAAATATAAGCTTATCCAAGTTTATTCAACCATACCCAACTTGGCCAGGCTATGGCTAGGATAATGTGTTGGTGTAAGGATGGGAATAACCAGCAGCCAGTCAAGACATTGATATTCCAAAATTTATTTTTCTTTCACCCAGTCCACCTTCGTCCTCTCATTTTCATCATGAGCTTCTTTTTCATCCAGGACTTAAGGATCAGAGTGGGGGAGTCACAATCACAAAATTTGTGAATCAGAATGGATGTTTGGGATAGAAAATTATTCCAAAGCTTTTGGTTTACTCATGGCAGTCCCTGAAAAGGGCTGGTTCTCAATGAAACTCCCATCTTCCCTTTCACCACTTTGGCTAAATTTGACCATTTTTACTCTTGAGCTCAAGTGACTAACCATAAGTCTTTTGAGTCCTGACTTTTGAGTCTTGACTTCTCCATCTTTTGTCCCTTTTCATTGTTTTACTGCTGCCCCTGTCCCATTCTTGTCTGTCCTAGCTAGAGAAACTTTAGCTAGAAAGTCTGAGGATAATCAGGCACTAAGGACTAATCCTTCATACCTAAATCTCTTCCAAAATAAACCTGTATTTTAAGTATACCTGAGTTTCTCTTCATCATATGTATGTGACTCATCTTTGTCAAAAGAAATTATCTTTCCAGCGTCCTTTAACTCTGATTTATCTCCAGAAGAAGGAGCAGGACAGACACTTGTTGTAAAAATGGGATTCGTTGTTTCCCTTGGGTAGGACTTGCTGATTCTGAAATTTCTCCTTCTCTTCTTTCTGCTTTGAAGGTTGTTTGGTCTATATGAATTCTACTAAAGAAAAAGGCCATTGGAGGTGACTGTGCCCTGTCAGCTTGTGATCACAGGAGAACATTTCAGCAGCTTTCAGACCTACTCTGTAATGGCAAAACATCCTTGGGAGTCATCCCCCTGTAGGCCTGGACAAACTCTTGAAGAGGAAGAAAATGTTATTAGCAGGTAACTGAGTGCAGGTGAATTCATGATCATGAAGTGGAAGCTTTTAAAACTTGTATTAATCTTACATAGATGAGTATTTTGAGATTTGCCACTGAAGGCAGAAATTTTCATTGAAAATTTATATAAATGGTCAGATTGTTTCTGATGAACAGATATTAAGATCCGGTTTTCTGTGGAAATTATAATTTAATAATACTTGATTGCTACAAAGCATCCTCAGGGCTTATATTGGTGATGCCTGACAAGTTGCAATTGCACTTTGTGTAATACATCACAGAATCATGGAATGGTTTGAGCTGGAGGGGGCCCTAAAGCTCATCTCATCCCACCCCTGCCATGGCAGGGACACCTTCCACTGTCCCAGGCTGCTCCTGGTCCCATCCAACCTGGCCTTGGGCACTGCCAGGGATCCAGAGGCAGCCACAGCTGCTCTGGGCACCCTGTGCCAGGGCCTGCCCACCCTCCCAGGCAAGGGTTCGTTCCTAATATCCCATCCAACCCTGCCCTCTGGCAGTGGGAAGCCATTCGCCCTCATCCTGTCCCTCCATCCCTCATCAGTACTCTCGCTCCATCTTTCCTGCCTCCTTCAGATACTGGGCATTTTCTCTGTTGCTGAAGGTGTTTGGAGTTTGGGGCCCAAATTTCCTTGCTGGAAACTGAAGGATCAGGTGTGTGAGCCCCCTGTTCTGGGGAGAGATTGGTTTTGAGGCCCCATGTATTGGGTAACTGGTGAGAAGGCTGATAGTGGTCCTGGACATGAACTGGCTCAATGACTGGAGCTTATTCTGTGTTGAAGAGCAATTCAGGGACTATCAGCCCTTTTGTTTGACAGATTCTCTCTTTTTTTAGGAAATACCCTTTCTCTAACTCTTCTCTTCCCAAACTGGAGTATTCAGTTACTATATTTGCCCAGGTCTTTAGGAATATTGTTACATAATACCGTCAAATAATGCAAATGTAATTCTATTAATATGATACACATTATTTATTTATTTATTTATTTATATATATATATATATATATATATATATATATATATATATATATAACACTGAGCAGACTCCAGAATCACAGAATTAGTAAAGTTGGAAGGAACTTGGAACACTGGTTTCATCGGGTGGGACTTACGAGTGGGACATATACAGTGCCCCCTCCCCTGCTCAGGCAGGGCCATCCCAGAGCACAGGGCACAGCACTGTGTGCACAGGGCTCTGGAGTATCCCCGCCCAGGGAGACTCCAGCCCCTCCCTGGGCAGCCTGTTCAGGGCTGGGCACTGCCCAGGGCAGAAGTTCTGCCTCCTGGGCAGGGGCAGTTCCTGGGCTCAGGCCCTGCCCGTGGCTCTGGTGCCACTGCTGGGCCCCGGAGCAGAGCCTGGGCCCTGCTCTGCCCTCCCTGCACACAGGGACAGGGGATACTCCAGAGCCCTCTGCACACAGTGCTGTGCCCTGTGCTCTGGGATGGCCCTGCCTGAGTGGGGAGGTGGCACCAGTGACCCTCTGTGGTCCCTTCCAGCCTGACCCATTCTGGGATTCTGGCTTATTTCTTCTGGCCAGTTTGATGGCTGAGGGCATAGTTCAGACTGTGAGGACATGTACTCTAACTTTTTGAATTCTACTTTTTTGACTTTGTGTTTTGCTTAATTTTATAAGAGCTTGAGTTTCAATCTGGCACCCTCAATCCTGAGGTACTAATGTATTATGTAACATATCCAGATAGTGTTCACCTCAGCTTAGATGCCCTTTTGGGGTGGAGAAGAATAGTTATTATTTTATACTGAAGTGATTACAGGGAAATATTGAGTTATGTTTGTCCTTCCTTCCTTCCTTCCTTCCTTCCTTCCTTCCTTCCTTCCGCACTTCCGCACTTCCGCACTTCCTTCCGCACTTCCTTCCGCACTTCCTTCCGCACTTCCTTCCGCACTTCCGCACTTCCTTCCGCACTTCCTTCCGCACTTCCTTCCTTCCGCACTTCCGCACTTCCGCACTTCCTTCCTTCCGCACTTCCGCACTTCCGCATTCCGCACTTCCTTCCTTCCGCACTTCCTTCCGCACTTCCTTCCGCACTTCCGCACTTCCTTTTTGTTTTGTTTTGTTTTTTTAAGGAGAATAATCAGTGTGATCTGGGAATATTCAGGAACTCAGCATCTGACTGAATCTCTAGAAGGGACAGATTTAGCTGGAAAACCTAGTGGAAACAATTTCCTCTCCCTTGGTAAAAAAGAGATTTGACTTTTTTTAAGAGATTGCCAAGAAAACTACTTTGAAACTTTTAAAGAAAGGGGAGATATGAATAGTTTAGTTATTGGTGGCAGTGTGAATCCTCAAATAGAACAATTAAAATATTACACTTGTACAGCCTCTTAGTGTTCTTAACAACACACTTCTGCAGAGATGCTTACACTAATTCCTCTTCCATGGAAAAGGTATTAATTAAATTAGTAATTAAAACCTGAAGTTCTGGGAGTTGCAGAAACCTGGATGTCACAATTTGGAGCTGATGTCCACAGATGTGTTTGCTGAAGTAATGAGATGACTCTGGAAGTAACTGGGAAAAAAACCCACCAAACTGATGAAGTTGATGTAGAAGTCCAAATATTTCATCTCAAATCACAAAATAAATGTTGTACCAGCCTGCTGATATCTATGCTGAAGTACATGAGAAAAACCAGCAGCAGAACATCTGAGGGCAAACAATCCTCTAATCTAGCAATGAAAGAGAAACCTAAATGTCAGATTAGTGAGACATAAGAGGACACCAGGAGCCCTCTGGACACATTTTAGAGCCAAAGTTGGTGCCACCTTCAGCCTTGTAGGAAGCTCTTTCCCTCCCAGCTGTGCATCCAGGAGCTGGTGGTGGAGTTGGAAGAGCTGTTGCTCACTTCAAAGGGGAGTTTGTAGATTCCAGATAATGGTGCTAGTTAATAATTCAGCTCATAATGCCCATCAGTTTGAAACACTTAAGGAAGAATGAAGTATCTTTGTCAGTACAGAGAAAGAACAAGGGCTGCAGTTCTTTGCCTCAGATGTGAATGTCTCTGCTGAGATTAAAGCTCTCCTGAGTGCCATCCCCAGGGCTGCTGTGGGGACTTAAGGATGTGTGTTCACTTTCTTGACGAGACATTGGAAATATCCTCATATCGCCTCAAATTAGGATAATCTAGAAAAAAAAAAGGAGTCTCTCGTTTGTGCTCTCTGTCACACCTCGAGTTTTCTGTAGGATCTTGGCACCAGCCTTGGCAATGGTGCGGCAGTCGAGCCCTTCACGATCAGGGAAGGTGTGTGTGTCACACGTGGGATATTCCTGCAGGTCCTGCCAGCCTTTAGATTAATTAAGGTATCCATGGAAGGGAAGGCAAAGATCTTGGAGCATGGGAGGACTTTGCTGATAATTTGTTTTGTTGTTGTTTTATATTTAAAGCTTGAAGAACTAGAAGGATTCCTGTACATTGAACTGCAGGCCTCAAATTCCCAAGTTGGAGCTGTATTTTTTAGTCCCCGATGGGAGCACACCTGCCATGTGTGTGCCAGGGGACACACGCAAGGCCCCAGATTTACTCAGCATTCCTGCTTCTTCCTAGATCTCCATCTGCTGGCAGATGTGCCTTTCAAGTGGGGGTGCTTTGGAAAGGAAGGAACAAGAGAGTGCATGTGAAAATGCGCAGCAGCTGCCAGCTGGGTTCCCTATGTATATAGTTATATTTATATATGTGCACAGCTATATTTATATATGTGTATGTAGCTATAGTATATATATGTCTATAGTTATAGGACAGTTATATTTTATATATAGTTATATACATATATGTGTGCAGTTATGTATAGTTATATGTGTATATAGTTAGATTTACGTATAGAGTTATATGTGCATAGTTGTAGGTATATTGACATTTCATAGGTGTGTTGATATTAAGATAAGTATATAGATACTTAAATAGATAACTTGACATTTTATAATAAATCTGCAGTAAGTCTTTTAATAGAAATGGGTGTTGATTTGCATTTTCTCTGTGTTTTAAATTGCAGATGGTTGAGTGTTGTAGTTGAAAACATGCTTCGTGTTTCAGTAGTTGCGGCTGTCACGACAAATAACCCTCAGCACAGCGACAGCTCACAAAAGAGGGGACCGACTCCTCGTTGGCATCACTTACTCATTTCCGTGAGTGACTCCACGGGTGTCACAACCCCGCCTGCTGACCAGTTCGCTTTCCTGGGGCCCCTTTTCCCGGGGCAGTGGGCGCGACCCCCGGCCAGCTTCGGGTCCTGGCCCGGGTTTCTCCCGGTGGGTTCCCCGGTACCGTCCCGCATCCCCGCTCCGGCCCGAGACCGCGGCTCCGGCCCGCAGCATCCTCCACCTCCCCGCGGAGCCCGAGCGGCGGAATTCCGGACCTCTCACATCAGCCCGACCTGGAACCTCCCCGAGCCCGAGCTGGAGCGCGGGGGCGACGGGCAGCGCCCCGCGGGGCAGCGCGGCCGGCCCGGAGCCGCGGCGGGCCGGGCCCGGCCGGGTGTCCCCCGCCCCCGCGGGCCCGGGCGCTGCAGGCGGGCGGCGGGGCAGGAGGGGGAGCCCGCGGCCCGGCCGGGGGCGGCGGCTCGGCTGCTCCACCCGCCCGTGTCCGCAGGTACGAGCGCCCGGCCGGCCCGGGGCTCCCCCGCCCGCCCGCCGGCACCTTCCGCCGCTGTCGCCGGAGCCGCGCTCCGGCCCCGCCGCGCCGCCCGCGCCGCCGGCAGCGGCTCCGCCGCCGGTCGCTGCCCATGTCCCAGCTCTGCTCGCCGTCCGCGCTCGCTGCCGGCACGGCCGGTGCCCGCCTCCGCTGCGGGGACGCCACGCTTTGGAAGCTTTCCCGGAGAGAGCGGGGGTGCTGGCGCAGGTCGGGCGATTACATGCGGACACTTCACTTTCAGCCATGCCTGCCTCGGGAGCTCTCTGTCTGCTGTAATTTTCTCCCTTTGATCTCCCTGGATCCCTTTTCGGGCTGTGGAGCTCTGCTTGCACCTACCTGCCTGCTGCGTGTGTGCGAGAGTTTTTCTCTTTTTTTGTTTTTTTTTTTTTTTTTTTTTTTGTTTTTTTTTTTTTTTTTTTGTTGTTGTTGGGTTTTTTTTGTGGTTTTTTGTTTTTTTTTTTTTTTTTTTTTTTTTGTTTTTTTTTTTTTTTGTTTTTGTTTTTTTTTGTTTTTTTTTTTTAAGACCGAGCCCAAACATCACCAGAGCCACATGGTTTTGTTAAGCTACTGGAAATAACTTTTGCCTGGGATTTACAGCCGGATTCCCTCTCGGCCCAGCCCCTGCGGACTCCAGCCGGCTCACTGCCTAACAGGTTTGCAAAGTTTTCTTTTTCTTGTATATCCTCTTTTCTCTCCAGAGCCATGTGATCACTGTAACTTCAGTTTAATCGAAAACACTTTCTGTCTTAATTCTCCCAGTTATGAAGACTCGTCGATGCGTTTCATGTGACCTTTGGGCAGACCGTGGAGCTTTCTATTTTATTTTGTGGGGCCTTGAGTCAGGATCTTCTTAACGTGCGCTTGGAAGTGGTCATACCGGAACTCGGGTGCGCACAGAAATAGTGCGAGAGAAACCAGATACGCTGTAACTTTCTGCCTGATACCTGTTGGGCTTCATGTCTAAACTTTGGCAGTGTTTGGGGGCCTTTTTATTTCTTGGGAACTTCCAGCCATGAAGAGGAGCTCTGTGTTCTGTTAATTATCTTTGAGAACTCTATCCAGAGTCAGACTGTGAGCATGGATTTCTAAGGGAAAAGTAAAGCTGATCTCCAGACTTGAATGAAGCACTTCTGGCATGAGGAAGATGGAAGGGATCATCTCCGTTTGGAAGGGAACAGTACTAGAGCAAGCCTTCTTGTCACCATAAATTCAAGGAATACCGCCTGCCGAATTTCTGGGAAGGATACCAATCGCCGCAGATAACATTCAAGGTTGTGCTTATGCTGTGGGAAATGCTAGCAAGAAGGTGAGGTGTCTCTCGAGGGTATTTGGGATGGATGTTTTGAACCTGGGGGTCTTCCTAAATCTTGGCCAGGAGACAGGAGGCCTCCACAAGCGCGGGGAGACCTCCCCGTGCCTCACCTCCGCGGGACCGAGGAGTTCCTAATGCTGCCTGTGCACCCAAACTGACTTCTTGCTTGCAACCTGTTTCGCTGATCCTTCTGGAGTTATCTGCCGGAGGAGAGACTCACAATTTAGGATTTTTTTTTTTTTTTTTTTAGTTTGTTTGTTTAAAATATGTCTCTGAGCTCCCGGCGGCCTGTGAGCACGTGGCACGGGGCAAGAGGAGCGGCGATGGCGAGAGCCGGCGTCGCCGGGGAGCCGCGCTGGCGGTGACCGAGCCCCGCTCTGCGGCCCCTGGCTCTGTCCGCAGCCGGCTCGGAGCCCCGGGAGCGGAGCCGCCGGCCGGGCCCGCCGCGCTGAGGACGCGTTGCCGAGCGGTATGAACGGCCGGAGCCCGCTGCTGGTAGCATGAGTGCTGGCCCCCAGGTGCAGCTGGCTGTCCTCTGGCCTTGGCTGCTCATGGCGACCCTGCAGGCAGGACTGGGCCACACCGGGCTGGCGCTTGCGGCGGCCGTGGAGTCAGAACGGGCGGCGGCGCAGAAAGCCATCATCAGGGTCATCCCGCTCAAAGTGGAGCCCATCATCCTGGAAGGGGAGTTCGCCAACGTCGCCGAGGTGACTCCAGCCGAAGGGAAACTGCTCCAGGTAAGAGCAGCGGTGCCTCGCCGCGCTCCGGCGGCCTCGCCCCCGCCGCAGCCCGTCCCCTTTCCCTCCCGGCTGCCTCGGCTCCCCGAGCGGTGCCTCGGCTCCCGGCTCCCGGCGCGGATTGTGGCGCGCTCCGTGCGCTGTCCCCGCGGGTTTGGTCGCGGGGGCCGAGGGGACGGCATCGTGCAAAGGGCCGAGCCTTCCTTCGGGGCCGAGCTGTGGCTGCGCCTGATTACTGCTGAACTGTGCATGTGGTCGGCTGATTCCATAGAGATTATTTCGTATCTTAATTGATGCTATAAAGCTGAGTGTGTCAAGTCACATGTCGGGATGTGAAACATCTGACAGGAGATAGGATTAGTTTTTTCTTTTCTCTGAAACTCATGAGGTTTTTCGCACACTGCCGAGGTCGGGGTTCTGTTTCAGTCCTGAAACCCATCCTGGCTGTGCCCACCAGAATCCCTGGCCCTGCTTGTTGTTGCCTGTACCTAAAGGGTGAATGTTACCTACACAGGAGCTCCAGTGGTGTCACCACCAGGTATTTTTATAGATAAATTGATGTTCTGTTAATGTTCTGCTGTTCTCTGACCTTTATTAAGGGTAATCTATTAAGGTCACAGGTATCTCCACACCTGGGCAGGAGGTGCACATGCTGCACAGCCGGAGCTGAGCCATTCACTGAACAGACCCATCTCCTGCACACTCTGAGTTTGGAGCTCAGATTCCTGAGACCTGGTGCGCATTCTCTCCATTCTGTGGCTCATCTGCTTGGCAATTGTGTGCTTTATTCTTGAGGAAAAAAGAAAAAATTACAAAATAGCCTGCATTAATATTGTCTTAATTTTCTCCTGGACTTTTCCAGGACTTTCCAAATGGGGTATGTTGAAATCTTAATTACATTTGTAGTCTGGAAATTTAAATGAAAGTAATACATTTTGTGTCGTTTAAGAAGGGAAGGACAGTGGAGCCAGCTTTAGAACATGGTCACCTGTCTAAAAGTGAACATGGACAATTTGTGATATGAATAAAGTCTGCTTTTCCATGCCTTTTGAACTCCTCAGAATGAAATCTCTGCTATAAAATTATATTACCAGGCTAAAAAAAATATCTGAGACAAATGCACTCAAGGTCCTCTTCTGTTGTGAGGCAATGTCCAGGAAAGTCAATATTTATTCCTTACTAAAGCTACAGTGGTGTTGCAACCGAGCACAAAGTATAGAGCAGGACCTTTTGGAAATGGGAGGATGATAGCCTCTCCTGAGAGATGTGTGGAGGTTTCTAACTAAATGCAGCAATACCAAGTAGGGATTTTGTGCCATCACAGCAGCACCAACCAGGTGTTTGGAATAAAAATCTGTGAATAGTGTGCAATTTCATCCTTTGAAAGTCACACTCCAAATGGAGAGGGCTGGGGAAACTCTAATCCAGCCTGTTGAGTTTGGGCACAACAGACACTGACCTGCCCTGGGTGTGTTTTCAGGCCTTGACTCTGCCACTCTGTGTGCTCAGGTGAGCTCCCACTCCACATCCCACTGGATCCAGTGCAGGAAGTCGTGGTTTTAGCTGGCAGCACTGAGACAGGGGGTCAGGCTGTGCCTCCTGCAGCAGGATGTTTGCCCGGTGCCAGGCACTGTGCTCTGGAAGGGCTTAGCCAAGTGTACGTGTGACCTCTCCTGCAGATCTCATGCTGTGGTTCCTAATTCTGCTGTTAAATATTGAAACTTGGCCTATAAAATGGCGTTTAGAATTGTTCGGGTCCTGATCCTGCAATGGGTTCTTACCTCTGGAAAGAGAAAACGGGAAATGGGGATGTAACTCTCCAGGTGCAAAAGAAGTAAGAAATTAGTGGGATGTGTACTTTCCAGTTTGCTTTTAAATAGTGGGTTATTAAACAGACCAGAACCAGGCTTTATTGGAACATCTCATTTTGCACATGGTTGTCAACATTCCAATCTTGCAAAAACTTTAGGTCACGTGCTTAACTTTGATGTCACTGGAACTCCTGCTTAATAAATAAACTTACGCTGTGCATGCATACCTGCACAATTGCTTCTTCAAATGTAGTTTAGGGACCTAACATGGTACATTTGCAGTTATTGAGTCAAGAAGTGGGGTTTTCACAGCATTTTTGGATAGTCTTGGTTATGTCAGACTCTGTAAGGTACAGTCAGCCTGTCCAGGAGAACACAAACTGCAGAACTTAGCTTGGAAGAGAGGCGTGGATGGCCCAGAACTGTTTCCAAAGCAATGCTCTCTTCTTTCAGAGGTAGAATAGGATTGCCCAGGGATCAGTGGTACAGAGTTGGCCCTGCAGGCAAGTCAGGTTCACTTCATTATGACTTATAATTATGTTCACAGTGCTCTGGTCAATATATTTTTAGAAATGCATTCTTAATTTAATACAGAAAATCCTGCACGCAAGTGATGGAGCCTCACCAAAGGTACTTCTACCAGAATGTTTTCCTGGTTTCGTTTCTCCTTGCCCTATTTTCCAGGATCATCTACAGAAATGGACTTTGATTGTGGTGTGTTACATCCTAGAAGCCAACTTTAGCAATATCCTCTTTACCTACAATAAAAGAGCCCCAGCGTTGAATTCCCCCTCATGGCCTTTGCCCT